>NW_015121379.1:0-1125 GCF_001443285.1 Poecilia latipinna
CTGTGTTTTCTGCTGTCTTGATCATCACATTGTTCCTGCCACACCTTAAGGATTTTGTTTTGAATTTAGTTTCTCTCTTGCTCTCAGTGAAGGTGGATGCTTTTTCCCTCTGCTCCCTCCCTGACCATGCCTGCCCTGCTTGCTCTGTTTTTGTCCTGTCTTTTTCTCTTTTTCTATATTTTTGGAGCCTTTCTTTGCACATCATCCAGATCTACAAATTATAGATCTGTTCAACCGATCTCTCAATGCAATTGATCAAATTTTCAACGAGACCTTTTTTGTTTTAGAAACGGTGCCTATTTAACCCAGAAAATGATTATTTTAGTTTATTAATAATATCAGAAATTGTGGCGTATGCACTATTTTGATCAATATTATACAGCCCAGAAATGGAATCAGAATTAGAATCAGAATAACTACGAACTTGGAATCCAGAAATACTAAACAGGATCAGTCACTGCTTAGTTTATATTACTTCTAACCCAGAAAAGGATTTAGATCAGTCACTCTCTAGCTTATTTTATCAGAAACTGTAGTTTCACTACTTAGAAATGGAATTAGATACTTAACAACCGTGAACAGGAGAACCTAGTTTACATAGTTTAGAACAACATTAGATTAGTTTTCTTTCCTCTTTTTTCCTTCGTTTGGTTTGTTATTTTGTTTGTATTTAATTTTAACTCATGTAAAGCACTTTGAATTGCCTTGTTACTGAAAATGTGCTACATAGATAAAATTACCTTACCTTACTATACCTTAATAGATTTCCCCTCATTTTTCCTCAGAGGAATATTTAAGTCAGTTTCATCTAATTTCAGGGCCTGTTTAGCTAACATATCTACTTCTTCATTTCCTTCCTACGTGAACAAGAATCCAGACAAACAATAACATTTTTATTTATAGGGCAATAATTGATATATACTTTGCAATAGATCAAATCTACAGTTAGCTGCTATGAAGGCTAACTGTTGATTTTGTAAATCTTAAAAAGTTTTAATTATTCCCTAACATTGATTTAGATTATGTGATACAAAGTGGCAAAGACTGTTGTTTATATGTAATTCTTTCAGTCTGTCTAAAGCAGAGGTTCCCAAACTGTGGGCGTGCCCCCTAGGGGGGGCGCCG
>NW_015121380.1:0-1125 GCF_001443285.1 Poecilia latipinna
GCTTCTTGTTGTGTTTTTTCTGTTGCAGAATGAAGTCCAATCCTTTCTGGGTGTGCCGGGGTGTGAGACTGTGGGCGCCTTCCACGATTGGTGGACCGAGTTAAAGCTGAAACGCCACTGAAGCCTCCTGGGCCTGTCGGGGTTTCCTATCGAGCTGCTCTACATCTGGACACACGCAGAAACTGATTTGACGTAGAAAGGGCTCACTATAGAGAGACTGATATGATTAGATTTTATTACTATTAGTACATTTTACTTAGAGAGCATTTTTACTTGTTTCCTCATCATAGTTCATTCATATCAGTATATTTTGACTGTGCTGCCCTTGATCCTGATTTATTGCATTGGTTTGCTGTTTTATGAATGTGTTCATTGTTCTGTGCCTTTCAATACTCAGACTTCTAAACTTTTCTTACCATTTCATTTCGTTTAACATTGCATCCTTTCTGTAGTTCATTAACTTTTAAATATTACAGTGAAATTTCAATAAGTTTGGTTTTTAAAACTAACACATTGTTTTATGCATTACTCATTATCGCTTCATTGACTTTAAAGGATAGTACTTTAACATTTCTAATTTTACTTTATTAAGTTTTAAGTAATATCTACCTTTTATTCATTTTACATTTTATTCATTTTAAAATATTAACCCAACACTTTATTCATTTTTTGCATTTTATTAAGTTTGAAATATCATCCTAACATTCTATTATATTTACATTTTGGTTAACTCTAACAACTTAGTGAATATAATTTTAATACTTTTTTTTTACTTTAAAGATGACAATTAGATCTTCCTAACACTTCACCCATTTTATATTTTCATAAAATTTAACATTTATTCTTTTTAATTTGGATTACAAAAATATATAAAAACTAACAAAAAAAATTCAGACTTTGTTTTTTAATAGGTCATTACCCTTCTATGGCATGACGTTGACCTGAGGTAACAAAAAGAAATAATAAATAACAAGCAACATAAAGGTAATAATAATATTTGGTTCCAGAAAGTGTCATGGTCCGACTTTATGATTGATGTGTAATTACAGATGACGAAGCTCTGACAAAACTGCAAAAAAATATTTTCTTCCACCACAAAAACAACAACAAAAAAACCCAGTCATG
>NW_015121381.1:0-1125 GCF_001443285.1 Poecilia latipinna
ATAAAAAAATTATAATTTTTTAATCAATAAAAAAAATGTTTTGTCTCAACAGAAAAGAATAAAAAAGGTAATGCGTCAAAAGATGTAAACCATTAACAGCGTGTGAATTTTATTATTATTTTTTAATTAAAACAGAAAATAAAATTCACATCACACCAAGCTAATATTAAGTAGTTCCAGTGTTTTACACTGTTGGCGCAAAACTGCAGCTCAGAACTCTGACCAGTTTCTCTGCTTTTCTCCTCTTTATTACTGTCTGTCCTTCAGAGAAACGAGCTGCCAGCTGCACTGCTAAGTCACTGTCATCCTGCTCCAAAACCTAACGCTGCACACTGCCTTTTAGTTAAATCCAGATTGCTCAAACAAATCAATCAGATACAATACTACATCCCGTTATATCAGAACAAGCTTGAACTTTGTACTCGGCACTATTGTCCAAACACTTTTATACACAAGCAGAAAAAAGTACACATTGTAAGATGAACAGATGATGACATTCCACATATTTATTTTAATAAGGGAAGTATCTTACACTTTGAATCTAACATTGCACACTATATCCAACCAATGGAAAAGACAGCAAAGAAAAGTAAAATCTAAAAAAAATATTCTTCTTTCAAAGTGTTGCCATCCAACGAATTTGTAAATTAGCCGTTATTTGGTGTCACAGTAACATTGTTTTTATGATGATGATGATTATTATTATTATTATTATGTTTAGTTGCAACCCCATAACAAATAAAGCATAAAGACAACAATCACGTATTTAAGGGCAATGGAGAAATTTTCAGTTTATGATGAACACTTTACACCCGACTAATTTTCAAAGCCTCATGTTGATCAGGTGAAGAAGAGGAAGATTCAAAAACATTGTGAGAATGTTGTTATTTTCCCCCTTGGTTACCATTTCAACAAATTTAGGACAAATGGCTACCTTTTGCACTTCTATATTGTTTTGTATTTTGAAACCTGACACTAAAACCTCTGCCCTTCTGTTATTTAATGCAAAGCCAAACAAAGATGTGAGTGAAACATCCATTAACATTTTTATTGGAATATAATAGTTTGAAACACCTTTATTTATGTTAATTATTATGATTTTCAGCTTACAGCAAATGAAGATAT
>NW_015121382.1:0-1125 GCF_001443285.1 Poecilia latipinna
CCAAACAGTTAATCAATTTTAGATTTTCAATTAATGATTTATTAGATTAAAATTATATCCATTTGATTAACTAATATGTCTGCTTAGACCAGGGGTGTCAAACTCATGTTGGTTTAGGGGCCGCATACAGCTTAATCTGATCTGCAGGGGGCCACACAAGTAAACTCATTGCAAGATTAAATAGAACCAATAAAAGTGGACTTGGTTTTTATATTAAACGAATTTCATATTTACAAAATATATTATGAATAATCTCAGTTTTTAAGAAAGGTATCTGCAATTTCAACAATACTTTTACTCATTTATTTAAGTGCATTATGCATAAGAACTGATCTCAGTGATTGCACAATGTTGCAAAACATTTGTTCACAGTTTTTGGAACTTAAAAACACTGTCCTGCATCACAGAATACAACAGACAAAAATTAAGAAAATGTTTAATTTTCAACATCTGGGAAGCAATTTGAACAAATTATCTGGCTTCACACATTTGAAATCTTAAGTGTCAGCTGTTTTAAACAGACATTTGATTAAGTAATGTCTGATTAAGTAATGTTGATGCATAAAATGCATACATATAGAAAAACTTGCATACATAACATGTATGTATGTTAGCATGCACGAGAAATATGAGGTTGCCAGGGCCAAAATAAAAAGCTGGTAAAGCATAGAATCGAACTTGTTTACAGAACCTGAAGCTCAGTGCTGCCATCTGCTGTTAGTTCCGCTGCAGTGTTGCATCATGTTGTGTGCTCTGAATAAAACACAGCGCCCCTCGTGGACAGTATAGGAACTGCAGATTTTCAATTAAACGAAGTATATGTTTTTTCATGAATAATGATAATGCATTTAGCCCCCGGGCCGGACTAAATCGTTCGGCGGGCCGGTTCCGGCCCGCGGGCCGTACGTTTGACACCCCTGGTTTAGACCTTCTTTCAGTGTTGCAGTGTGAACGCTTTCCAGCAGAGGGCGGTGCTGGTCATCATTAAATGGAGCCAGTTGAGACTGGGATAAATATGGAGGGGCCATAACAGAGCAGTGAAGTGAAAGAAAAGGCACTTTATGCAGTTCCGTTTTGAAATATAAACACATGACAAGCTATTTAAGTTTCACCTTAGAAGCACTC
>NW_015121383.1:0-1124 GCF_001443285.1 Poecilia latipinna
TGTGCCTTTCTACCAAGACACGCATGTGTTTCGAAATTAGCAGTTAGTTAAGTTAGTAAATTAGTTAGTCTGTTATTAGAAAAAATAAAAACAATAATATTAATAAAAATGAAAAGAAAAGAGAAAAAAAGAAATCAAACTAAATGAAGCAGTCTTGTAATAAATGCTGTCTGGTCTTAAACCAAAGCTGAAATGTGATTACTCCTTTTCCAACATTCCCATTTTGAAGTAAGGTAACCGAATTATCTGGATTTAGAATCATAAATTGTCTTTGAGACAAGAATATTTTGTAATGAACCGTAATTGAATCTGGAGCTGTTTCATAATCACCTTTTAAATCAAACACATACTCATATTTATTTACCAATTCTGTTCCCTCTTTAGACATTTTAAGGTGACCAAGTTTCACATAAAAAGAAATCCTGTTTTTGATAAGATAATGAGAGAGACAAATATTGATTAGTCCAGGATAAAGTTCAGCTCTGCTATAAAACTCATTTTTCAAGTTTCATTAAGTTTAAATTTAACCCATCAACAGCTAAACAAAAATTTCTAGAATTTCAACACATTAGATGTCCCTTTATTTTGTTTACAATTTTACCTGTTATGTAATTTCGTTCATCCTTCATACAGTTAATTTTACCACATGTGAATTTAGTGAATTGTGCAGGATTAGTTTAGTTTCAACCAGTTTTCCCTTAGTGTCATTTATTCCTTCCAGCCAATATTTCCCAAAGGCTGTTTAACAGGTCGCCTCCTTTCTTCTGCACCAGGTATTCTAGCCCCTTTTTTTTTGTTTTTCTCTTTCTCCCTTATTTTCATATTCGTCATACTTTGACAAATAGGTTATTAATGTTTCTATTTGCTCACCGAGCGCAATCCATGGCCCGATGCCCCACTTTGGATCATATTTTTCCTTTTCAGATTCACCCTCCATCTGTTCAGGTTCAGAATTTAGGCCCGAAATCATTTTTTATTTTTCTTTTATCTTTTTTTACTCGCGCGGCGGCGAGAAAATCAAAGACCACAGATGAAATAAAGAAACTTCCCACAGATTATAATTCCCCAATGTTTACCATAGTTTTAAAAGACATTGCAATAAACGGAGAAGAGCACACTTAAAC
>NW_015121384.1:0-1124 GCF_001443285.1 Poecilia latipinna
CAGTGACACTCCAGTCCTATCTAATAAGTAAAGAGCTGTGGAGAAGAATCGACTGTTTCTGAATGTCACGTCACTATATTGCATACTTTTGGACATAGCGTTGTCCCATATATGCGACAAGTCAGTCAACACCTCCGCACAATAATTCAGCACAGTGAGTGATAACATTTTTCATCACAATTCTTATGTGTCTCTGTACAGCTAGGTTTGCTAACATCATGTCAACGGAGCTTACCTTCTTTGAGCTACTTTTCTAAGTGACGAAAAAAGTTAGACGTTGTCCCCACCGTCTGTGAAAGCGAAGCGCTGCTGAGTTAGCTGTGGCCATCGGATTTCTTACTATTTTTGCAGCGCTATTATATTACTGACAATTAGACAAACATTTTCTGCCGCTGAGAGGAAAGCATGGCGCATGTCCTGGAGCGCCGCACGCGAGTGAAAAGTGAGGAGGGGTGAGGGAGGGGGGAGTAACAGAAACAGTTGCTTGGATTTTAATTGGTGCGTTTTGCATCCACTGAAAACAAAGATGTTAAATAAACTGGACAGTATGCTGCACGTTTAGTGATATTTTCACAGTTGCGGTCTCGACTGGTCTTGAAATAAAATGCCGAGTCCTCAGCGCCCGAGACAAGACCGAGACCAAATGCGGTCGAGTCCGAGACGAGACCATCAAAAAATGGTCTTAAGACCGGTCTTAAGACCAAGACCAACTTCGAGTACCACAACACTGGTTCATTCTATGCGCCTCATACATGAAAAAAGTTTTAAAATAGGCCATTCATTGAAGGTGCGCCTTATAGTGCGGAAAATACGTAAATCTGGATCCAAACAAAATTAAAAATACAACTCTCCTCCCTCTCTGACAATAAATTTTCCCAATGAGGCTGATTGAAAACAACAGATCCTTGTCATCACTGCTCATGGGCGCGCTTCCATGGCAGCACATGATCAGGTGACCTCAAAGAGAAGAAAAGATGACCAAAACAAGCAAACAAATCAAGCTACTTCCCCCAAACACAAAACACAGAGTACAGCACCTGTTAGGGAGGGGGTTAATCCCTCACAGAAACACATTAATGTGTATACACTGGGTTACCTACATGAATTCAGTTTATTTTCTATAC
>NW_015121385.1:0-1123 GCF_001443285.1 Poecilia latipinna
GATTTAACCCGATCACTATTACACATGAAATCAGTGTGACCATTTCAAATGAAGCTTATTGAAAATTTTCAAAATAAATGCCTTGATAAGTTTTACATCATGTATTTGCTCTTTTTTGTGTTAGATAACTGGTTTAAGCAATCCACTGTTACACATGGGATTAGTGTTGCCATTTCAAATGAAGCTTTATGAAAGTTTCAAAATAAAAGCCTGCATAGTCCCCACACGTCAGTGCACCGCCGCAGGCGGTGCAAAATTATTCTTCTTTTATGTTTTTTCTCAGGATAGTGAACTGCCTTGCGCAGCACGGCAGTTCATTAGCATTAGCATTTCATGAGTGTCTCAAAGACAGAAATCCTTCCCCAGCTTTCTGTCTCTCACACACACAGCAGTCAGATGAGAATTCATCGCTATAGCAACAGAATCCAGAGAAAGGCAGATCTGCTGGTTTGGACTACAAACCAGCAGCCATAACTGCCATAACTGTAGTTCTATCTATGGCCAAGACTCAGTTAAAACAAAGGCCTGAGCAGCATGTCAGAACTACAACATGGCGCAACTGTCTGTTACTATAGAGGAGGAGTTGGCTGGTATTCTGAACTACTTGTGCTTTGAGCATTATATAACTGATTTAACCTGATTACTATTACACATGAAATTAGTGTGGCAATTTCAAATGAAGCTTATTGAAAATTTTCAAAATAAAAGCCTTGATAATTTTTACATCATGTAATTGCTCTTTTTTGTGTTAGATAACTGGTTTAATGAAACCACTGTTACACATGGGATTAGTGTTGCCATTTCAAATGAAGCTTACTGAAAGTTTCAAAATAAAAGCCTACATATGCCCCCTCACGTCAGTGCACCGCCACAGGCGGTGCATAAATCTTATTCTTCTTTTATGTTTTTTTTTCTCAAGATAGTGAACTGCCTTGCTGCGCAAGGCAGTTCATTAACATTAGCATTTCATAGGTGTCTCAAAGACAGAAATCCTTCCCCAGCTTTCTGTCTCTCACACACACAGCAGTCAGCTGAAGATTCATCGCTATAGCAACAGAATCCAGAGAAAGGCAGAGCTGCTGGTTTGTAGTCCAAACCAGCAGCCATAACTGCCATAGCTGTA
>NW_015121386.1:0-1123 GCF_001443285.1 Poecilia latipinna
GCTGCTAGGATTCTTTCAGAAAAGTACACTGATGTGGTAAGAAAATCAGGATGATTACAAAAAATGTTCAGTTTTCACATTTCTGAAGCGGCTTCTCTGCTGGCACATGCAGGTTCTCCTGGGTGAATTTCCAGAGGAGCACTTTGACGAGCCAATACCAAAGGAGATCATCAAGGTCTTGCAAGCTGACTTGTCCTACATAAGGGAAGAAATTGCAGCAAGAAATTCAAAACTGGAAATGCCCTACACATATCTGAACCCTGATATTGTAGAAAACAGTGTGACCATTTAGGGATTGTTTTCATGATTAAAAGAAAATAAAGGAATGTGTGAAAGGCTTTGCATTGTTCTGTCTTGACTGTACAATTCCCCAAGACACAGATCTCTGCAGTGCTTTTTGAAAAGTGTATTTGCTGTGTGCAGTATATTGATGACAAACGTACTGCAGTCAAACAGTTATTTTACTTCAGACAAATATAAATTGGCTATAAAATTTTATAGGAATTGGCTAAAATTCCAACAAGGGTGAAAAGGAATCTAAGTTTACTCAAAGTAGATGAGGTGAATGTACCAAAGAGCTTGTGTAAGAACAGTTGGCTTTTATATTGAAAAAATTACAGTAATTGGAAGGTATATTCAGGATTTGTTGATGGGTTATAATCTATTGCTCAATCTTATGGATCCCAGGTTTCTCCCGGCGGGCTGAAGTGAAGCCACACAAAACGATGTGTAGACGTCGGCGTTTAATCCAATAGAAGACAACGTATGAAACTGCAGAAAAACATGCATTCACCTGAGACAAATGGAAAAGAAAAACA
This sequence comes from Poecilia latipinna, assembly GCF_001443285.1. NCBI lineage: Eukaryota > Metazoa > Chordata > Actinopteri > Cyprinodontiformes > Poeciliidae > Poecilia > Poecilia latipinna. The sequence goes on from NW_015121386.1 coordinate 819, forward strand.
AAGGTGTCTGAAGAATTGCAAGAGCAAATCTGATTTGTTACGTGTACAAAATTTTATAGTAAAGGTGCATTTTTGTTCATCCAACCACCTCTTTAAACTTAAACTCCCTGCAATTTTTCAAGATCAAACACCAGTTGTCTCCTTTAAACAAAGTGGAAGCAGAGCTTCTCCTCCACTGGCCTGAACTCGTGCTGTTTTATGGCTTTTCACAGATCGGTGTGAAAACTGGAACTTCTGATTGTTTTCCCACACAAAGGGTAGTTCAAAAGATCTTAGTAAACCAGGGGTGTCAAACTCAATTTCAC
>NW_015121387.1:0-1123 GCF_001443285.1 Poecilia latipinna
CGCATTCAAAAAATTCAAAAAGTACTAGAAAGTGCATAAAATAAGCTTTCCAACGATGTATCACATGTGCAAGTTGCAGCAGATATTAGAGTAAATATTTTCGTTACGGAATTTCCCTGCGGAGCTCCGTGTTGTATCAACGGAGTAGCGGTGCGAGAGAGAGAGAGAAAACGGCAGAGGACGAGTTGAAATCGCACATAAAATTATGGAAATGTCTAAAAGAAAATCCACCAAACTGATAAAGGTTCACTGCCTTCAGACTGATGTCTGAAGGCAGTGAACATAAGAGACATATAACCAGCTTATGTAAAATATTTGTACAAGCTAACGTTAGTCATATGGACTCTGCACAGCTATTGGCTAACTGTTAGCTCCATCTTGATTCCTGCATAATTTGTGCAATAATTATTTATTATGCTGAAAATNANATCGTGGTCTTCCAAAAATAATGTCTTAAGTAATATTTTTACCTAAAGTGATTTTGGCAAAAATGAAAAAAATAAAAATCTCCAACACTTTTTTTTTCTGCCAAAAGATGAATTGTGAAAACAACAACAAATCAGCCAAGTGAGGGATTGGTGACCTGTCCAGTGTGTCGCCTCTTGTTCTTGACCACTGGAGATGGGTACCAGGACCCTCTCAACCTGAAGTGTGATAGATAAAGTATGGATGGATCCAGAGTGAGATTCTGTCTGCAGCTGGAGAGGAACTGCTTTAGAGCCTACCACAAAAAATAAAAATGCCTGAAATAATTTCATAAAAAACAGGCATAAAAACTTATTAGTTGGAGGCCAGGCTTCACAGTTTTCTCTGCATTTATGTAATATAGTTGAAAGTTGAAATTGTTCATCTGAAATTGTTTGCCCCTGTCATCTGGAAGTTTTTGTTCAGTAATAAACCTGAAAATTTCAATTCCGATTTTTGTTTTGTCTTTAAACTGTTTATTCTCAATTTTTAATAGACAGAAATGTTAAATAACTATCAAATACTGAAAGCTGAGTTTGTTCTGGAAAAAAGAGCAAAAATTCAGACTAATTGCACATTTTTTGAGAATTTTACAGCCATAAAATCAGAAAAATACCAGGCGCCCCAGTTACAATTATGGTCTTAAGAGGGTTAAACA
>NW_015121388.1:0-1123 GCF_001443285.1 Poecilia latipinna
TGTATTTTTAACTTTGAGAGCTTTTCTTTCTCTGCGCTGCTCCAGCTGCTGAGCTCGGCCTGCATCAGATAAACCAACAGCCCCTCTGCAACGGTCACTTTACCCCAGCTAGGGATGGGAAATAGTAAAAGTCAAAGATATGTGGGACCGGTAAACTGTCAACCATCAATACATTTTTAGAATAATAATAAGACAAGCATACTGTTACAATTATGACAATAGTTTAATCCTATGAATAAATGTTTGCTGTTTCTTTCTCTGTGCTGCTCTCAACTTGTATCAGATAACCCAGCAGCCTGTCTCCAACAGTCACTTTAAGCTGTTGCTTATTTTAAAAAAAAGTCAAGGAAATCTGGTTCTACTGTTCCCTAACTCAACAAGTATTTAATAAGCCAAACAAAATTATTAATATTAGTACATGTTAATCATTTTAAATTAAGTTAGAATTGCTTCCCATGTTTTTAGTTTTTTTTTTTTTTCTGTCAGGTTGTTTTCTATTTATCATTTTAAACTCCTCTCCTATCTAGAGAAACCAAAAGAAAAAAAAAGTAGCACTAGCAAACGATTAAAGAACAAACTTTTTCATAGAGATTAGGACAGAGCACAAGAATGACAGGATTGAGTGGAAGTTTATAGCTTGGTCTCTAGTCAAACCTGAACCAATATAAAAATAAATGTGTAATTAAAGATTAGCTTTGTGCATTTCATTGTAAGCCAAAATTAACCAGCTTTAAAAACTTCTTCTTGTTCATGTGTGTCAGGCTTAAACACACACACAAGAAAAGAAGAATCTCTTATTCAATATTAGTTTATGGAAAACTATTTTAATATTTAGTTGTTGTTTTTTTCTGACTGAAACAAGCCTGACCTCTACTACGTTTACACTACATCTACCGATACCTGCACAAGACATATGAGGAACATTTTTTATCATCCTGTCTGATTATGCATCGAGAGGCAGACCCAGCAAAACCATAAAATAAAATAAAAAAATGCATTGCCCATGCTGTTAGTGATTCTATTCAATCGTTCAACCTTATTTTTCCTCAATATCTTTCCTAAAACCCATTTAGTACCATCTATGGTTCAATTACTGGTTGCCATCTTTAAAACACCAGGGCAA
>NW_015121388.1:6635-7753 GCF_001443285.1 Poecilia latipinna
ATTTATCATTTTAAACTCCTCTCCTATCTAGAGATACCAAAAGAAAAAACACCGTAGCACTAGCACACGATTAAAGAACATACTTTTTCATAGAGATTAGGACAGAGCACAAGAATGACAGGATTGAGTGGAAGTTTGATAGGTTGGTCTCTAGTCAAACCTGACCCCATATAAAAAATAAATGCATAATTAAAGATTAGCTTTGTGCATTTCATCGTAAACCAAAATGAACCAGCTTTAATAAAATTCCTCTTGTTCATGTGTGTCAGGCTTAAACACACACACACAAAAAGAAGAGTCTCTTATTCAATATTAGTTTATGGAAAACTATTTTAATATTTAGTTGTTGTTTTTTTTTATTTTTTTTTCTGTGACTGAAACAAGCCTGACCTCTACTACGTTTACACTACATCTACCGATACCTGCACAAGACATATGAGGAACATTTTTATCATCCTGTCTGATTATGCATTGCCCATGCTGTTAGTGATTCTATTCAATCGTTCAACCTTATTTTTCCTCAATATCTTTCCTAAAACCCATTTAGTACCATCTATGGTTCAATTACTGGTTGCCATCTTCAAAACACCAGGGCAAGAACATGCATGCTGTTAAATGTTGTAGGAAATAGACCTCCCTGAAAGGAGAAAAGTTGGAAAGAAAAAAAAAAACAAACAAAAAAGAAACAGGAAAACATGACCACAGAAGCAAATCCACTCAGAGCTGGTCTCCAAATGCAATTCTGAAGCAAAACTGTATCAATAGATCCACAAGTCCACCACACTTTTCAGATGTTTTTTTTTTCTAATCCTTAACTTTATAAACCATGTATCCCATATAATTGTCAATCTATTGGAAAAAAATGGAATATATTGAAATATGTGGTTATTTACTTTCTTACATTTGTTACGCTCCTACACTGGACTTTCTTTTTTTTTTCTCTCGAGTTGAATGTCTGAATGTTTTAGCACTTTGAATTCTCTCGTTACTGAAATCTGTACATACAAAGTTTCAAAAAGGAACATTTTTCATTTTCATATTGTTTTCTTGTAAGCTAACAAGTAAACCATTCTTTATAATAAATCCCTCTAGTCAATATGTCACCACCAACAGTTTAC
>NW_015121389.1:0-1122 GCF_001443285.1 Poecilia latipinna
GGTTTGATATAACATTTTATTTAAGAAAAGAGGGACAGATCTTTAAACATATTTGACTCCTTTTTGACTGTCAAAACAACAGTCTGTTGTCCACAGAAGAACAGAGTCCATGAGGTTAAGCTTTGTACTGTATGAACTAGGGAAACAGTACAAGTTGTGGTAACCCCAGTTTGACTCTGGTTGGCGTCACTTTGATTCCTTGTGATGTCTTCCTCTCGTTCTGGCGCGTAATGAAGCCACTTCTTGACAGTTTCGCTGCAGTCCTCAAGAGTCAGCTTTCGGTCAAACTGCAGAGCAACAGCTGAAAGACAAAAATAAAAGTGAGGAAGGTGCCAGTTAGAAATATGATAAACATTTGAAAAGTTCTGAAACACAATGAAAGATTAAACACTGTACTGGTTACAGGTCTGAGAACAAATACAAACCATATAGTTCCCCATGTACACTCACTGTTAAATTAATATTTATCTTAATGTTTACATATACAACTGCATTTACCCATCAAGCTGCAGCATAGTGTAGGATTTATGATAGATATTAAATCAATATTTAAAATAAAGGGCTGTTTATCAGAAAACCTAACAATAAAACTCAGGGAGGATCAGGTTTATTTAACACACCAGAGAAATAAAATAGAACAAAAGATGATTTATACTGTAGTTGGAAAAATTATAATTTATACAGAATAATCTTCCATCAACTACAAATATTTCCAAATAAGTTGATTAAATTCCTTAAAAAGTGTCTATATGCTGATAAGGATCCCACACAAGAAACAATAGTCCAGTTCAATTTAACCAGTTACCAATCAACAGACTGAATAAGTCATTAGCAGGTTTAGTTCAGTGTTTCACCTGCCTTACATGTTTAAAGTGTTTCCCTTCTGCCTCACCTGGATTGAATCTGTGGATGATTAACAACCTTCTGCACTTCTTGATGGCTGCAGACGGTCATGTAATCATCCAACTCAGCTGTTCTGGTACAGAGGCTCATTTAAGCACGACCCTAAGCACATCATAATAAAAAGTTAAAAACAAGTGATTACTATCACAACAATTTAAAGCCCACCTGGACCAGCCAGCCTTACACTTCATTGTCCACCACATGCTCTCCCAGACCAAA
>NW_015121390.1:0-1122 GCF_001443285.1 Poecilia latipinna
GGCTGCTTACCATAGTTGCTAGACCTGTTGTGGCTCAGTGGCGCACTGTCGGCTTTTGAGGAAATTGAAGGTTTTTAGGTTTGCCTTATAGTGCGGAAAATACGTTATGTTCTGTGGTCCTTGGTTTTCACACTTCATGCCTTGCTTTGTTTCAAGGTCATCTTATGTGTTTGTGGTAGCAAGTGATTCATCTGACATGCTGGATTCTTGCAGCATGTCAGATGAATGCTGAGCTCACTAAATGCATTGAAAGCAGATACATGGTGAACAGAAGCACCATGTAGGAGAAAAAAGTTAGGACAATTCCAAGGGCCCCTGACTGACACGGGGCCCCCACAAAAAAGGGAATTTTTTTAATATATAGAAATAGAATAAAAACATTTTGGGATCCTTGGGACCCTGTCAATAATAAAATTAATATCATTTTTTTTAAGTTTTTTTTTTTTTTTTGCTTTACTAGCCTTTATTTGAAAATGCTCAGACAGGAAAGTAGGAAAAGAGACAGGGAAGACATGCAGCAAAGGTCACCAGTAAGTGAATCAAACCTGCGACAGCCGTGTCGAGGACTATGGCCTCCTTATGTGGTTTGTGCTTACCCCCTATGCCACCACAACACCCCCAATAATATCCATCCATCCATCCATTTTCTGTACACCCTTGTCCCTTAGTGGGGTCGGGAGGTGCAGGTGCTGATCTCCAGCTAACGTTCCGGGCGGGAGGCGAGGTACACCCTGAACAGGTCGCCAGTCTGTCGCAGGGCACCCCCAATAATATCATTTTTTAATTTCTTTTTAGCAGTAAAAATTAAATGTTACCCCTCCCAAAGCAAATATCCACATTTGAACTGAACAACCCTTGGATCTGCATGAAATGGTTTGTTCACTTGACAGTGATGGTGTTCAGCAGTCAGTTCAGCCAAGAAATATAATAAAGTCAGATTTAAAAAAAAACCCTAACCCTTTCCCCGTTGGATCAGATCCTCATCTGGATTGGAAGATGGCGAGCTAGAAAAAGGACAATGGACTTTATGATTTTGGAATAAGTTTATTTTGAGTCAGTTATCTTGTCTCATTGTGCTGCTGTAATTGTCTGTGTGGCAACACTAGATGAAGCTCAGATTTT
>NW_015121391.1:0-1121 GCF_001443285.1 Poecilia latipinna
GGCAGTTCAATATTTACAGAATTTTTAAATAAAATAACAGAGAAATGAGCAAGTAATAGTCATATCAACAAGTGCAGGGCTCATTTGAAATATGACATATTAGTAGTAACTATAAATGTTAATTAGATTTTTAAAAGTTTATTATTCTGGAGTGAAAACTGAAAACTTGTCTGAATTTTTGACTGATTTTGATCTTTAAAAAACAAAATTTATTCAGAGACTTATTGTAAATGACAAATGACTTGTCTGCATTAAAGTGATGGGAGATACTCAGATCTGGACTGCAGCACATAGGCCAGGTCTGGCTCAAAGGCAGTGGTACTGACAGGCCCAGTGGCATGGGCGGGCATCGGGGGACATTGCCCGTTCAGAGTCAGCCGTGCCCCCTCCAACCCCCCCTCCTCCCCCCTGGACTGGAAGCTGTTTATTGTTTTTACCTTAGAATGGCCAACAGTTTGTTATTCTTATATCAATTTGATACAATAGGAGCTTCCGCACTTCCCATATCCGTGTCCTCTGTCACCTTTTTCAGCAGTTAAAACAGTTTAATCAGTTAAGTCGTAACCTGTTTTTCCGAGCCGCCTTCAAACGCAACATGAACGCTGAGACGCTCGCGCTGGGTTTCCACCTGTGAAGGAGACCTGCTGCTGCTGTGCGGAGCTACGTAGGTTTGTGTTAGAATCACGGCAGCAAACCAGCAAAACGCAAAGAACTTTTCACAGTTTTTCCCCCAAACTAACCGACTGAGTTGAGTAAAGCTGTTGGATGCAGGTAATGTTAGCTAAAGGATGACTAGCTAATAACAATACTAAAGCTTGTTAACAAGTAGCTTGTAGGCTACTGGTGTTGTCCATGTTAAGCTACGTAAATTCATTTTGCCCCCCCAAAATAAGTCCATGTCCCCCCTGTTAAACTCGTCTGGAGCCGGGGCTGGATATTGATGCACGAGATGTCTCGTAAGTGAGAGTCCGTTAGCCGTGTCCTCACACGGCTCTTATTCAAGTTCATAACCGAGAAGACACACACGACGTATTTGTGTGTCTTCTCACACAAATACGTCGACCCAAACAAGATTAGCATTTTCTTTCCAAATGCTCGAATCTCTCGAAACCTGTCGGTAA
>NW_015121392.1:0-1121 GCF_001443285.1 Poecilia latipinna
GAAAAAGATTTAAAGCGAAAGGAGGATAGAGGAATATGTTTCCATGTAAACCATCGTTGCCTGTTAGACTCAGAAACGAATCTGGAATATAAAAAATGTTGAGGCTACAACTGCACTCTCCTCTAAACAATAGAAGTCATCCCCAGTCACCACTGAGGGCCACAGATCCAGACGGCCCATCTGCAACTGCCCCAAGCCAGCAACAAAATCTCAAAGGACAGTTTGTGTAATAATAAAAAAAAATTCAAGCGGACTTTGGGGAAGTGCATTACCCACAATTCATTGCTGCATGTGACGTTTTCAGTTAAAACATCACACAAAACGCAAAGTTTTCTATTTTGTTCCATGTCTTTATAGAAAATGCAAAGAAAATAACATAAGGCACACAGTACTAAAAAGTTTGATATGATAAATTGAGTAGAAAAAAGAAGAAATAAGATAATAGTCACAAACTATCTGAGGAAATTAAAACAAAATGTTAAAAATGCAAGACAAATTTCAAATCTAAAATTAAGATATTAACATAAAGATTGGGCTTTGTGATGTTACAATTTTTAATTACTCTCTGAAATAAAATTGTTTCACTTTAAAAATGGAGGTGTTTTATAGAAAGCAGTTTTCTGGGTGCTGTTGTGACGCAGCGGCAAAGCATGACCCACGTATGGAGGCCTTAGTTCTCGTAGCATAGTCACAGGCTCGATTCATGGCCTGGTGACATTTGCCTCATGTCTTCCCCCTCTTTCCTGCCAGACTACTTTCAAATAAAGGCAACTAGCCAACCAAAAATAGAAAGCAGCAATTGTGGGGGAAAAAAATTAGCCAAAGGATTGAAATGTTAATATAATAATTTAACTCTTCATTCCCTGCCAGAAGACCACATTTTATTAGATGAAACTTAAAGATAGAATAGAGTTCTTGTACAATATTCAGTTTTGAAAATGTTCCTAATGATGTTGCGACTTAAAAAAGGTTTGTTGTCTTAAAATCTCAGTCAAAAACATAAACATATATATATACATGTTTATATATATATATATATATATATATATATATATATATATATATAATATACACACAAAAAATAAACTTATGGGGTTATTACATAAAAAAAAAAATATAAT
>NW_015121393.1:0-1121 GCF_001443285.1 Poecilia latipinna
GATCCTGCTGGAGTTGAAAGCCAAGTAAAATAGATGGGTTTTAAGACGAGCTTTAAAAGTGGACAGTGAAGGGGCCTCTCTAACCTGCAAAGGCAAGTCGTTTCTGACACGTTCAGGAACTGATGGACGCAGGGACTGAACAGTAAATACAAAAACTGGTGTTTAATAGGAAATAAACAATTTCTTAGTCAGACAGGTCAGGGTCAGAACCAGGGAATCCAAATCAGGGTCAGGCAATTCCAGATCTCAGGGTCAGACAGACAGGGGGTCGAAGCCAGAAGGTCCAAAACCAGTGGTGGGGGTCAGGATCGGGGACAGGAGAGGCAACTAGGCAGAAGGAAGAGACAGACAGGTTAGTTACTGGGCAGTTAGCTCAAGTTACTACAGCAGGCCTGAAAGTGTTACTGCTGAGGGTTTCACAACAATCTGACGCTGTGCAGGGGGAAGATCCGTCCTTATATAGCAGCAGCTGGGGATCAAGGTGATGATGAACAGGTGTGAGTGGTCACAGCTCAGCAGCAGCTGTGACAGTTCCATAACTTAGGACCCATGACAGAGAAAGCCCTGTCCCCTCTGAGCTTTCTTCTGGATCTCAGTACCTCCAAGATCAGCTGATCTGCGGACCTGAGAAACCGATGGGGTATGTAGGAGTGAAGAAGCTGAGAGAGGTAAGCCGGGGCAAGATTATGCAGAGATTTAAAAATGAACATAAGAATTTTAAAATGAATCCTAAAATATACAGGCAGCCTGTCAAAAGTCGTGCAGCAGCATTCTGAACCAGCTGCAGATGTGAGAGCAGTGACTGACTGACTCCCAGATAAAGTGAGGTACAGTAATCCAATCGAGTCGAAATAAAAGCGTGGATCACTGTTTCAAAATGCTGCCTGGAAAGAAAAGATTTCACTGATGCCAATCACCTTAAATGATAAAAACTGGACTTAACCACGGCTCTGATTTGGCTGTCCAATTTGAAATCACTGTCCACCTTAAAACCAAGATATGTAATTACAGGTTTAAAATAAACCTCTAAGGGACCCAGGTCAACAGAGGAGGACTGACAGGAGCCACTGGGTCCAAACACCATCACCTCTGTTTTCCTTTCATTAAAATTTAAAAAGTTC
>NW_015121393.1:7008-7987 GCF_001443285.1 Poecilia latipinna
ATGTCATTCTTATTCAGGTGTGACTTTACTGGTTTGCTGCATAATGGATGAAGGTTGGTAAACTTTGATCACTTTTAAAACTTTTCAAATATTGGTAAAAACATCAAGTATTAGAATAACTGTGTGTTAATGCTGTAGCTGCTATCAACATTTTTAATTATTTTTATTTTGAACAAAAATTAAAGTCACAAGTAGATTTTATGTCCAGTCCTCCCAGTTCGTCTGACTGTGAGTCCCAGCAGATCTCAGTTCTTTAGAGGAGAATCAGTGACTCTGATCTGTGAGGATGAAAACAGCTCTGATGGAGGAACTGTGAGGAGAAACACAACCAGAGGAACCAGGAAGCGATGTGGAGATGGATGGGGGAAATCAGTTGGTTCTACCTGTAGCATCAGTTATGTTTTAGAAAAGGACTCTGGCCTGTACTGGTGTGAGTCCATGTCTGGATCCTCCAGCAGCAGCAGCAGCATCCAGCTCTCTGTCTCTGGTAAGATCAGACTGTGGAGTTAGTGTTGCTGTGTGGAAATGGATGAAATGCTGTAGTTTGTCTCTGTGTTGAGGTGGATCAGTGATCCTGCAGAGTCCTGTCCTCCCTGTGATGGAGGGAGATGACGTCACTCTGAGCTGCAGAGCAAAGAGTCCAGCCCACAACCTCCCAGCTGCTTTCTATAAAGATGGCTCCTTCATTGGTGATGGACCATCAGGTCACATGACCCTCCTCCATGTCTCCAGCTCTGATGAAGGCCTCTATAAGTGCAGCATCAGCGGTCAGGGAGAGTCTCCATCCAGCAGGATCTCTGTGGAAGGTCAGGAGTTTCAATCATCCAGCTGCCTGAGTCCTGATACATGTTTAATATTTAATAAATATTTATATTTCAGAGAAACCATCAACCACCTCTTCACCTGCAACCACTCAGCCTCCTCCTCTGCCTACTAACTACACTCTCTATTCTATTGTCTGCATCATTGTACTGGTTCT
>NW_015121394.1:0-1121 GCF_001443285.1 Poecilia latipinna
AGGGTATATGCCACGGACTTCCGTTTTAGCACTTCCGCATTTTTTTTCCACATAGCCTGCTTCCGGTGCACAGGTCACTCTGTGTTAGAGATGGAGTTTTTCACTTGGTCCTTGCTGGATTTGCCCACAGTAACCGTTAACCATTTTAAAAACAAAAAGCAGCAGGAGGATGTAACTTCATAACCTCATTTTCTAAGCAGAATCTCAGAGGGAAAAAAAGAGAAAATACGTTGTGTAACGCAAGAACAGATTATAGCAGTCAAGTGGAAAAATTCACTCTAACGTGGATAATAATTATGAAACAGCAAAGGTAGATAATCATATATTCGGGATTCGGGAAATACGTGATTTGCACCATTTGTTCTGTGGGTTTTTTATGTGGGTCGGTGCCACTTAAACGGCTGTAAAGTGAAGGTTTTGGACCTTAATCTGACTGACTTCTTGTGTGGTTTGGAGCATTGCTGCTCTCGGCTGTTTTTAAATTACCTGCTCGGTATCGCTCCGACTGCATGTTAAATGTATTTTATATAATTGTCACATAAACAAAAAACTAAGGAGTTGCCTAAAAATAATTTCATACTCCATATAACATAAACGCACATCAACACACACGTATTGACTTACCTTGTGCCGAATCGCTGCCTCTGTTCTCAGCCTGTTCCCGTTGCAGTGGATTTCCTCCGGCATTATTTTCCTCCAACAAATTATTCCACTAAACGAACCACGTACAACTCCCTTTATATCCCCCATCTTCCCATTTCTGACGCTGGATCTTCAATATCCTCAAGCTTTGAAATAGCAGGCAGCTACAAACCGCGTGTTAGCTGTAGTGGCTAAGTTTTGGCTACAGTCCGCTGTCGCCTTGATATCAGCTGGAAAATGAAAAAACTAAGCACTGGATGGTACCGACTAATTACTGGAAACAACGGCACACCACAAAACTCAGTCGTTGTACCAGCAGCTCACAGATATTTTAAGTTTTGCGTCTTTTTCATGGTACAGATCTTGCAGCTTCGGCCAAGAACAATAGGAGCAAGCAGGACCCGGAACCAACCTATGTGGAATAAATTCAAACGGAAATACGTCACCACCTCTCGAGGCATATGCCCATAGACATAATA
>NW_015121395.1:0-1120 GCF_001443285.1 Poecilia latipinna
GTTTAACCGGCATGTCCGCATAAAGCACTCGGCAATAAAAAAGAACAGTTACAATTTCAACGGCTACCTTATGTTCTTCGCAACATAAAGTTAAACACATTGCAATTATGTCTAAAACCGGAGATTCTGCGGGAGAAATAGACCTTGCTACGCTAAAGAGGAAGAGAGGACAAGCGAAAGCAGCTGTAACTAAGATGATAACATCGGCAAATGAAAAAATCTGAGAAAATAAGCCGGAAGAATTAAAGTCAGTGCAGCAGAGCCTCGACCTAGCCCTTGCACAACTTCAGGAGGCACATAAATGTTATCATTCTCAGCTCACTGATGATATCGACAGAAAAGAGTCTGATGCTTATGAGAAGCTTATCTTAAGGAACGTTCATGACGTGCGTCATGAAGCTCTAGCCTGGCTTCAAGATGAGGAAGATGAAGATAGTGTTAATCCAGACGTTGATGAAGAGTTGGGTGTAACAGCACAAGTTATTTTGTTCAGTGAATCTCCAGCTGATATAAATGAAGATTCCACATCATCAGAACTAGAAAAAATCCAAGCCCTAAGAAAGAAAGAGAAAGAAAACTTTGAGCTGATGTTTAGACTCAACAAGGAGGAATTTGAGCTAGAACTTCAGCGACTACATCACAAGGCTGAGCTAGATGCACAGATGCTACATAATCAGCAAAAGATGCAAGCCCTAACAGCAGATCTCCATTCTACACCTAAAACTGGCCAAATTCCTACTACACCACAACCCTCGCCTTTCCAGATGGCAGATGATTCAATCTCACAACTGCTAGAGTTCTCAAGGCAGCAGTATCAAGTAGACACTCTCAGGCTCCCACCAACAGATCTGATCAAGTTCGATGGTAACCCCCTCCAGTATTGGAAGTTCATGAGGCTCTTCACTGCAATGGTGGACAAAGAGTCTGTTCCTGCTGAAGAAAAGTTAACTAGTCTGCACCAGTACACAGAAGGAAAGGCTCAAGATGCTATTAGTCACTGTCTGTACAACTCCAATCCCAGCGAAGGTTTCAAGGAAGCACTTGACCGACTAAAGTCAAGATTTGGAAATCCTCATTCCATCTCCCAAGCTTGGGTTGAAAAGGTTTTGAACTTTAAAGA
>NW_015121396.1:0-1120 GCF_001443285.1 Poecilia latipinna
GGCCCCCCACCAGAGAAGGGAAAAGTTATGTGGCCCTCACAGGAAAAAGTTTGGGGACCCCTGCATTAAATGATGCATTCTGAATAACAACAGTGGCAGTCTGTCTGAACTTCTGCCAGACAAATATTTGATCAGAATAATTTTGTTCAACTCCATTTATTGTGCTACTTGTATTAAGAAATAATTGTATTGCACTTTATAACAACCAGTCATGTTAACTAGGCATTTGTCTGCCAGTCTACCATTCTGACAGTGTACAGAAAGGGACAATTTTGAAATGGTATTTAAATAAATGCTGGAATATGATGACATTGTTTTTTGTTTTTGTTCTTTTTTTAAGTAATGAATTGAGTCATCACCGTCTATGAGAATGTCCAGAAGAGATTCACCAAGTTTGAATTCATGAAAAGGCTTTCGCCATGATTAACTATTGCAAGAACAGCTGTAATTTCTGAGCATTTCTGGACACCTTCAAAGAGCTGCTTCCAGGAAATGAAGACAAGAAGAAGATCTCCTGTTTTCAGAGCATTACAGGAAGACTATTACGAAGGAGATGGCTGAAGCAAAAAATGTTACTGTTGAAAGAACCTATTTTCTTAAGTTAAAAAATAAGTAATTCTGGTTTAGTTTTTCAATCAGCATTTCAGAGTAACAATATACTGACCAGACGTTAAACCCTGTGTTTGAAAAACAAGTTATCTTTTGTTTTATTTCAATGTACAAAGGGTTTGTTCTACAGTTATGATGGTAGTTATAAGTAGTCCAGTGTGTTTCACTTCATTTGAGGAAAGACTTAATATCAACAACTCTGTTAGCATTGCATTTGACATCTTTATAATTGTTGCTACTAGTTTCAATTTACTTGAGGTAAAAGTTAATATTAATGACACTGTAATGACACTGAATGACTTTGTCATAACTGTTGTAACTTGTTTCACTTTACTTGAGGTAATAGTTAATATTAATGACAATGTAATGACACTTAATGACTTTGTCATAACTGTTGTTACTTGTTTCACTTTACTTGAGGTAATAGTTAATATTAATGACATTGTAAAGACACTTAATGACGCCGTCATAACTGGTGCTACTTGTACCACTTGAGTTGATGTTAAAGAAA
>NW_015121397.1:0-1120 GCF_001443285.1 Poecilia latipinna
GGAAACGTGTGAATCACAAGCAGGGGCGCAGCCAGGAATCTTGGACCCCCTGACAAAAAATTTGTTTGGGCCCCCCCTGCGCAGCTGCTGTTACAATTTTTTGAGTCTATTTGACCCATAAAAAGCATCACAATTTTAAAACCTTGCATCTGCCTTGCTTTCTTTGGTTCAATACTGATAGTTAGCACAATATGTACTGCTCATGAATTTAACATCCAACAGTCCACATCCAGTATGTAAGTAGGTTGCTTAAATTTTTTCTATTAGTTTTAGATACTGAAATGTCTCCCCATGAGCAACAGTCATAGGCAACGTGCAAAATACACATAAAGCAATCCAGACTTCTCAAAAAATGCTATGTAGTTGCATTTTATCCAAGATGCAGCACATAACTTTAATAAAAAATGTTTTCTCCATATTTGTTAAAGCTGTCACCATGTCATAGCAGTTTGTTATTAGACAGATAATCTGTGAAAACAATCAATCTCTTCCATCTCTTTCCTGAATTACTATTACTGGTTAAAGTAATGCACCGTTCTGACCAAAACAACCAATCAGAACTAGTAGGACACTCTTAGAACTGTCAACCAACTTCATTCACTCACTGCTAAATGTGCTAATGGTGGAGAAACAACTTATTACAAGAAACCATTTATCTGCCGTCATTGGTAGCTATGCTAACTAAACTGAGCATTCACAGTTTGAAAATTGAAAATGCACAGCTCTGTGCTATGCTAGCTGCAGCACGGCATAAATCGAGGAAGAGGAAGGATGAGCAGCACGACATGAGATTGTGATTGACAGCACTAAAACTCTCCTGCCTCTATCTGTTTGTTTCTAGAGATCCCTGGGAGAAAGCAGAGGAAATAGATTTTTCACAGATTTCCTCTCATACTATACTGTCACAACATAATGACAGTTTTAACAAATATGTGGGAAAAAAAAAATTATATAAAAGTTACATACTGCAGCTTTAATTTCACTCAGGAGAGGACGGGTCAGGAGGGACCTGGGTTAGAGCTGCTGCTGACTGACTCATCTGTTGTTAAGTGGTAAAAGGTACAAGGGACAAGTTAAATATATGAATATGTTGGTCATTTTTTCCCCTTAAATCATTAAA
>NW_015121398.1:0-1120 GCF_001443285.1 Poecilia latipinna
TCAAACCTGGATCAGATTATTTTCAAGTAATAGCAGAATATGTAAAACCATGTTTTGGATTTGTGAAACTTCCAAAAAGTGCGATATCACCACTTTTTTTTTATCTCGGTCACACAAGAACTGCTGTAATTCCAAATTTACAAGACCTAGTCTCTTCAAACTTGGACTAAATTATTCTGCTCTAATAGAATATTTAGAATCATGTTTGGGATTTGTGAAACTTTTATCCGATTTGTGAAACTTCAACAAAGGTTGATTTGACCACTTTTTTGTATGTGGATCACACTAGAACTGGTCTAATTCCAAATCTACAACACCTAGACACTTCAAACCTGGATCAGATTATTTTCAATTAATAGCAGAATATGTAAAACCATGTTTGGGATTTGTGAAGCTTTTTTCTGATTTGTGAAACTTCCAAAAAGTGCGATATCACCTCTTTTTTTTTTTATCTCGGTCACACGAGAACTGCTGTAATTCCAAATTTACAACACCTAGACTCTTCAAACTTGGACTGAATAATTCTGCTCTAATAGTATAATATTTAGAATCATGTTTGTGATTTGTGAAACTTCACTTATCAGACCCCTGCAAAAGATCTTTCCTTCCAACAGCCATCACCATCTGGAGTCTCAGATCTGTCCTCTTACACACGTTCAATTCCTTGAACCAAATCTTTTAAACATGACTTTAACTCTTGCCAAATCTAAATCTAATTTTACTTAGGAGGTCCCAAAATCTTCAAATATGTTTTATTATTATTATTTATTAAAGCTTTTATTATTAGAATATGTTCAGTTTGATCTCCGTCTTTGTTGATCATCTTTAAACTGAATACTTTTTTTTATGCTTCGGAAATGATTTGATTTCAACTTATTAGATTTTTATAATCTATATATTTTTGTTTAGGTTTTTTACTTTTAAATTCATTTAGTTTACAGTAAATATTCACATGTTATATTTCTATGTATTGTCGTATATAGATCCATTCATTATCTCTCTGCCTGACAAAATAAACAACTTTTTTTTTATTATTATTATTGGCTGCCTAATGTGACATTGTTTCTGTCCCAGATTCCATCTCTGATTGGTTGTTAAAATAAAAATAATTAATCTGACT
>NW_015121399.1:0-1119 GCF_001443285.1 Poecilia latipinna
CCAATCAGAGTAGCACATCTTAGACAAGTTTAAGCAAAGTGTAAAAAGTATTTGGTAAACTGTTCAAATACTGAGTAACTGATCATAACATCTAATGTAATAATCAAAATGTGTCCTCAGACAGCCAAAAGTATAAAAGTAATGTGAAAACTGTTACTGTAAAGAGTATTACTAAAATATTCATAGAAATAAATAGTTAGGCTTGGAGACTGGTTCTCGACTAAATTTACCACACGGGTCAGGATAGTCAGTGTTATTTCAAGGGGACACTTAAAAAAGAATGAAACAAAAAACAGAGCAATATTTAATTATTTGATATATCAAGTGAGCCAAACACAAGTGGCTCCTGGATCTCTGGAGCCACTTTTGTCTGCAGAGATTCAGTTTGCAGATCCTGATCTAGTAGATGGAAAATATGATCCTATACAGCAGCTAAAAGTGCAGCACTATAATGGAGGTCAGGTGTTACAGGTGTTATACCGAGAAACGCAGACCTGTAGAGAATTGCATCACCTGTAGAAGGAGCGCGCATCGCTCTAAACTCTCGCATATTGATGAGAAAATGGACTGAAATATGACCGAAGAGGAAACTTTTGAAGATATTTGTAACATTATCATGTTTCTTAACCATGTCAGCCCTAAAACGGTGGGTTTTATTTCAAAGATTAACTGAAATAAATACGGTTTTTACACCTTTGAGACACATGAGTCGAACATTTTTCAGTCAGTGTCTGATGAAAATGTTTTCCACAGATGGTTTGAAATCCCCGCTTTTTCTTTTAGCACCATAATAGTTTAAAGCATTATAAAACACAGGCCCATTATGGAGAACATTTTATATCGTCCTGAACTCTCTGGTCTATTAATGTAGGAGGGGATGCATTTTCATTTCTGAGCCTGCCAATATTTGCATCCCCTGTCTGTTGTCCTGTTGATATGAAACTTACAGCAGAAGCTCAGAGAACAAGTGTCATTATGTAGAAAAGGTGAAATTCTTCTTAACTCTTCATTTCTCCATGTTAGCAGGGGAATGCATTTTATGGCATAGTAAATTAATAACCTGCTGAAATCTGCATGCCCTATATATTTTCCTCAAATGTTATCCTATTGATGTGAAAC
>NW_015121400.1:0-1118 GCF_001443285.1 Poecilia latipinna
GGGGTGCAGGGAAAACTCAAAAAGGGAAGTAAGTTACGAGAAATGGCCTCAATGGCCAGATGGCCAGTAGAAAAAGGGAAGTACCGAAGAGAGTTGCTGCAATGAGTCATGAAGGAGATGGTGGTTGGGAAAGGTTGGGGCTTTCCACAGACTCATGGGGACGTTTCAGAAGTCACGTAGACCTCTCCCATACACAACCATGGGCTGAGAGGGTTTAAAACCGGCAGACAAGGGAAGAGACTGTTCTTTGTCCGCGGCGCTGAAGAAGAGCCAACAAGAGGACGCAGATTGAAGACCAGCAGAGGACCGCACCCTGGAACCAAGAGGAAGTTGAGACTTCACGCCGCTAAGAAGGGACAAGATCCATCTGCCCCCAGCCCTGGTTCCTGATTCGACCAACCCCTCTGCCTCAACCCAACGATCTCTATTCTACTGCAGCAGACTTGGAGAAAAGACAAAGGTCACTTATTGACGAAGATTCTGTGCGTTTGAAGGACAACAGACAGTTTTGCTTTGCTCTTTTCTGAAAGAGGACGTTGCCCGTCAGGACAGAGACTCTGACCAAGAAAATCTGAAGATTTCAGCTGCCGAGATCAATTGCCATCTGGTGTGAGTTGAACTGCCCCCCAAAAGCCTCGCTTAGTTAAACTAGTGACACAGGTTAGGGATAGAAATTAAAATAGGTTATGATTTGATTTTAAGTTGAATTTGTTGTTTCATTGCAAGTTTGTAATCTCTGAAAGTAAATCTGCTTGTCATTTATTCCTGCTAAAGCTTGCTTAATAAATTACATATTAAAAATACCAATAGAACTTGTGGACATCGAGATTGATTGAGTCGTTTGATCATTGTAGTCCCCTCTGATTACAGTAAAATTAGCGTACATGATTCTAGAGACGTGGTGGCTTTGTACTTTCCTTTGGTGAGTGTAAAAATAATGACCCTGGGACTTTAGTCTAAGTCACTAAATCTAATCTAGCCGTAAACAAGTGCCGTTATTTTAAGGAAAAGAGCTACCATTAACAGGAGTGGTTGTTGAAGCTACGCAGCAGTGAGGGCTACTCTGCTGACTGTTTCTCAACTGAAAAGGGTCGTAACTTCTGGATTGTAGGTAGTTA
>NW_015121401.1:0-1118 GCF_001443285.1 Poecilia latipinna
ATTACAAATGAGATTCAATTTTATTGTAGGTACAAACAGGATAGCAAAATGAACAGTGAATATACTTCCTAGCAGTTACTCAGACACCAGACTTGTTTCTCTTTATTGGTGATGAAAACTCGTCACTCTGGAGGAGAGGAAGACTGGCTCAGCCCCGTCCAGGATGACTGCAGGTAGATTTTTGCATATCTGGTCCTAATTTAACCAAGTACTGTAAATAAAAAGTTAGTCCACGTTGTGATGATCCGGCACACCGGATCATCCATCAGCTGACGAGCTGATGGATGGCGTCAGCAGGTCCAGGTGCTTGGATCCAATGGAAAGGTAATCGGCACAGTGGCTCAATCATGGCTCAGAAACACATCACAAGGTGTTGCGACGCAAACCTGAAACATTTAAAACAAACAAAAAAACTAATAAGCGTCCATATTTAGCTGCACAACGTAATCAAAACTAATAAATCCTCAGCTCTTTTTGAGAGTTTTGCTTGAAAATAAATTGACAATATCTCAGGAAATTAAATGTTTAAGTGAAATAGTTCTGGTATCACAAAGAAACTGCAAAAAATGTTTCAGAGGTGTAACAACACTTAAGTTACTGAGTAAGAGTGAACTAAAATACTACTTAGAAAATGCATGTTAAAATCTGAATACTCTTTTGAAAGTGTGCAGCTGAAATTAATTTAAACTACTAGCAGGCAAAGCACAGTGTTCACCTGATATCTGTACCAACAGTAATACAAAGATGATGCATATAAGGCATTAGTTTATAAAAGTCGAGGCAAACCTAAATTTACCATTTTTAAAACGAAAGGCAGCGGGAGGATATAACTTCATAACTTCATTTTCTAAGCAGAATCTCAGAGAAAAAAAAAAGAGAAATTACGTTGTGTAACTCAAGAACAGATTATAGCAGCCAAGGGAAAAATTCACTCTAACATGGATTATAATTATGAAACAGCAAAGGTAAATGTCATTTTCAGGATTCGGGAAATTTGTACCATTTGTTCTTTGGTTTTTCATGTGGATCGGTGCCACTTAAACGGCTGTAAAGCGAAGGTTTTGGACCTTAATCTGACTGACTACCTGTGTGGTTTGGATCGGGCTGAAGCGTTGCTG
>NW_015121402.1:0-1118 GCF_001443285.1 Poecilia latipinna
TAGTGATGGGCTATCTGAATCCAGGCTTCGAGGCTTGTACCGAGTAAAAAGGGGGCGTGTCCGATGAAGCACCGCTTCGAGGCTTGTGTTGTCTTGCTGAAAACCACGTGACTGGCAACAAACGAGGCCTCGCATTGCATGGGTCACGTGACTGCTTCATTTTGCGTGTCGGTTTTCAAAATAAAAGCGCGATGAGCCATGCTGCTTCATGGGTTGTTGTCCATTTGGTCGCGCATCAGAGGAGGATATTTGTCTTCAGTGGCCAAATAAAATGAACACTGACCAACATATTTGATGTGTATTGATGATGGCACTTATCAAAATGTAATGTTTGTTACTGGTTTTCTCAATTGTAGATTATGGTAGTTTTTTTTTATAACTTTATATTTTTGTGATTTTATGATGTAAATCTCTTTGAACTGAATTGTTGCTGAAACCTGCTACACAAATAAACTTGATTGTCTGAAATGAAGCCAGCAAGAGGAAAATCTGACATCTGGGAATACTTTGAGATTATCCTCACAATAAAATTCTTCTTAGATAATAATTAACCCTCCACCTCCCAATTTCTCACCTTCTGCAAAGTTCCACTATTATTTGTAGTCTGATTAGCAAAGATATATCACAGCAGAAACAGATGTTATGCTGTTGCAGAACTAAAATTCAACATGTAGCCAAATATGAGGAATCAGAGCCAATTAGAAATCCAAGAAAAAGTGAACGCCCCAAGAGACACTGCACTCTCAAGACATTAAAACATCAATTGTCTTTATTGTCAAATCCATCTATGACATAAAAGAAAACCCAACACAACCACTAACGTTCAACATAAACCAGGATTAGATTGGTTACAAATAATTGTAATAATTAAAACATATGACAATTAAATATGGTTACACTGATTCTCCTGTTACTAAACATGAGTTTGATGAAAACTTTGTGACAATATTGCATTTAGTAATTTTTGGAAGTATGATCCAACTGAGTGACAAGGCTGTTACAGTTTCACCAGCAGATGTCACTAGTGAGTGATGAATGAAGCATCGAGTTATGAACCTTTTTGCAAACCAAAGGGCTGGGAAGGTTCATTGCTTCATGAGGCTTCATTTGCCCATCAC
>NW_015121403.1:0-1118 GCF_001443285.1 Poecilia latipinna
GTAGAAAAAATTAGGACACCCTGTGTTAGGTAAATTGTATTATTATTATCAAATGTTGTTATACCTTTATAATATTCTTGCTTTATGTACACTTATTTGTTTAATCATGTCTTTTAAGAAATGTTCCAGTATTGTTAATCACTCTGATTTCTTTTCTCAGAGGGCCTCTCTGAAGAAGAGCAGTGACAGCAGCTCGTTACAGAATGCCCTGCTTTTTGACCTGTTAGATAGCCGTAAAACCATCGCTGTGAAGACGTACAACTTGCTCTGTTTGACCCTGTGTCAGGAACTAGATAATCCACATTAAGATAGATTGTGTTGTTAGTTAGTGATAATCATTGGCGCTGTAACTGTGTGAAGTGTCTTCCCTCTCCCTTTAGAGTTGCAGTGCTCTCTGTGATCAGGGATCCTAAAAGAGAATAAAAAGAGAGGGGCAGGCAAATGTGCTTTCAGAGCGGTAGGAGATTTGTAACTGAAATTACATCTCTGTCTGTTCTCCTCACGAGTATTCAGAATCTAACTTTCTCATGTCTTTCCTGTGTTATTTAATCTGTGTTAATAGGAGTCAACTCTGACACCCTGTGACAGCTTGTGTGACTTCTCGGCGTATAAGGACGAGTGGGGCAGTCTTTTATTGCATTAAGAAGGTCATGGGTTCAAAATGTCTTCCTGCTTGCTTGTTCTCTCTAGGTACTCTGACTTCCTCCCAGGTTGGTTGATTGGTGCCAACATTAGCTAAGCCAGATTTTAAAAATTGCTTACAGAGGCAGTTGCCCAGGGCTCTAAGTTTTGGGGTGGCCCAAAGAAATATTTTTTTGTACATACTGTACATGTTCATATTATAGTATACACAAAGCCATGGGTTCATTTTGCTTGTGGTGTTTTATTAAAATATTGTTGGATTTTCCTGAATTGAAACTGTACTCCAATAGGTCTAATTTAGGATATTTCTTTAGACCGACATGTAGCCATGTGCCACGTTTTAAAGCAACCATCTATCAATTCGTACCTGCAAATATGTAGACCTACCTATTACTGTTTTGTAATTTATATGGGTAAAAGATTTTTGTTTTATGTAAATTAAAGCCCACGGACCCTTATTCTTCCAAGTCCAGCCC
>NW_015121404.1:0-1118 GCF_001443285.1 Poecilia latipinna
AAAACATTTCATTCTGGATGTAAAGATGAGAATCAGAAATAAAACAATCTGAATCTTTACCAACCAAACTGAAACATCTCCATCATTAATTAACTTCATTTGAATTATTTTACTCATTTTGTTCAGTCAGAAACATTTTAAAAACTGAAAAACAAAATTCAATAATCTCAAAGTCTGAAATAAGAAAATCATTTATAACGTTTTTTATTTTATTTTATTCTGACATTTAAACAGGTTGTTTTAAAAGAAAATATATTAAAATAAAACTATTAATTAAACTAAGGATTAAAGTATCAAAGAATGATTTTATTGTATAAAGAGAGAAAACAAACCCCAGTTTCTTCACTTTACTGACTGAACTCTCCAGGATCTCAACCAGATTCTTCAGATCAGAGTCTCCACCATAATTTATGATGATCTCACTTATTTCCAGTTCAGTCAGATCTGGGTTGGACTTCAGAGCTGAAGCCAAAACTTCACATTCAGCCTTATAGTGATTACAGCCACCAAGTCTGTGATGAGAGAAGAAATAAATTCAGTTCTAATGAAATCAATCTGGATCATAAAAAGACTAAAATATGATAACAATGATGTCATCATCTGATCAATATCTGATCTTCAGTTTACTGAGTTTGACCCGACGGAGAGTCTGTGCAGTTCCTGACCAAAGTCCAGGTTCTGGTTCTGGTTCTGCTCCAGGCTTCATGTCCTCAGACCTTCAGCTCAGTCAGATGTTGAAGATCTTCTATCATCTGTAAAGGAAAGTTCAGTTTCTCTGCAGCATCAGAGCCTCAAAGGAGCTGGAGCAGCTGATGAAGAGGCTGACTTAGCTGAATGAAGGAAACTACTGGAGATGATGGAGAGGAGGAGGAACTGCTCACAGCTCTGACTCACACTGACTTGGACTAGACCGTTTGGCTCCTTGAGATCTTCCACCAAGCAGGAATTGAGTTATAAATGAAGTGAGCAGAGCAGAAAGTCCAGCCTGCTGTGGACCTCTGGCATCTCTGGGTTTGTTTCGCCCTTATCTGCTGCTGCAGCATCTAGAATCCTCCTCATCATTAATAATAGTAGTATATTCTATAGAAACATGGCTCCCAGCAGCAGATTATTAAATG
>NW_015121405.1:0-1118 GCF_001443285.1 Poecilia latipinna
ATACATATATCTACATATATGTATGTATATATATATACATACATATAAACATGTATCCAATATATATTATTCAGTATTAATCATTATTTATTTGTGTAATTGTTAATCATTATTTGTGCCATTATTAATCTTTATTTATTAGTGTTTGTATAGTTATATAAATATATATTGATATTACTAAATAATTTATTAAATAAATTATGAACGGTGTGCTTTGTAATATGCTCTTCATACATCGATATCAGAATATTCCATTCCTATTCTATTGTTGTAGCCACTAAGCATATTTAAATATGCTGAACTATGTATTAAAAACATACTTAAAAAATACAATTGTTTATAAATGTAGCTTTGATGTTTGAATATGGTTTCCAGTAACAAAAAAGCGTGTTATGATCGATTAAATGCGCTGATACGTCATTGTGCTGCTAAACACATAACGCTGAGTGGAGCGGAGTACCGCTCCAAGATGGCCGCCCTAAATCTCGTCAGCGACAATAGATGAGAGCGGTGCATGAGGCGTCTATTCTTATATTATGTCTATGTAAGCGCCTTGGAGAAATGGAAAAGAGCATGGCAGAGAAAGAGAGATGGGACATTGGAGTGAGAGATACTATCGTCCAGCTGCTAAATGACCAGAAACTACTTCGGGAAAAGATCACGGATTTGGAAGGACGCTCACGCCGGAATAATTTGCGGGTATATGGCATCCCTGAAAATGCAGAAGGTACCTCAATGCAGAGGCACGTGGAAAACATGCTTAAAACTGAACTCGGTGACAGTTTCGACTTAGGCAGTGAGAAGAATCTGGGGATAGAGAGAGCCCACAGAGCGCTGGGTGCGCAGCCTCCAGCGGGTGCTCCAACTCGGTCCACGGTGGTACACTTCTTGAAATATAACGTTAAAGAGCAAATACAAGAAAAACGCATATTTTTCGACCGCGACTATGCTGAAAACATACAACTGAAGAGGAGAGAGTATGCGAGTATGCTCCGGTTAAGAAAGTGCTCAAAGAGAACGCTATCCGGTTCCAAACCCTGCTGGCCAAAATGCGTGTGCACTTTGACTCTGGCATGGTCATCTACAACAACACGGAGGAGGCCGCGCCGGACCTGAGA
>NW_015121406.1:0-1117 GCF_001443285.1 Poecilia latipinna
ACACACACACACACACACACACACACACACACGCAGATGATAGTAATAGCGGCGCTGACAGACATGAGCGGCCAGCTGAGCTAGAAGCCAAAGCTGCAGCTGAAAGCCCAGAAAAGGCCGTCCGGACACTTTTAAACATTACCAAACCGAACGCAGAGCGAGAGAGAGAGAGAAAGAGGGAGAGAAAGAGAGAGAGACATCTGTAAACAAGAATGGAGAACAGACAAGGGATTACTGCAAATGTCGAGGTCTGCCTGTCCGTGCATGACAAACGGCCTGTTTATCCTCTCCATTACACGATAATTATGTCGATTTAATAGCGAGACAGAAATGGAAACATTTTCTCATTTGCAGATTTTAATTGCTGGATGTCAGATCGACCCCAGATGAACGTCGCATTTCTGTGTGAGCTCAGAATCGTTCACACGCCTGTTAGATCCGTATTTTGATCGACTTGAGCCTCGTCATGAAAACCTCAGAGGAAATGAAAGGTCAGAAAGGAGAAAAATAGTTTGATGGTATTCATGGAAATAAAGGGTTTTTCATGAAATGTTGAAGAGGGTGTGAATGATTTAAGATTTCCAAAATTTAAATGAAAATATTCATTTTATTTCACTTTATTTTAGAAAATTATGAATTTCACAATTTCAAAATTGTGATTTTTTGGGGGGAAGATTTACAATCAGAAATAAATTTGTTTAATTAAAACAATATTCACACATAATAAATAATCCTAATGTACAATAAGACACATACTTGCATAATGCCGCATTTTATACATATTGAGTCCAAATTTAATCAGAATTATAAGTAAAATATATATTTAGATGTGTACGTCCTAACAGCCATTTCATTTCTGATGCAGATGTCTTTCTTTTGTTTGAAAATACTTTACAATTCTCATGTTGTTTATCGTCATCAGGAGAAATACGACTGTGGTCAGAAATATAATTTACGATATTAATGACAGATTTGAATAAACACCAACGACGTAAAGGATTTTGACTGTTTTTCTCCATCATGGCGTCCCTAAATTCTACGTTTTGCTTTTTTTTTTTTTTTTTTTTTTTAAAAAGGGCAAAGCCCCGTTATTGAGCACCGCCGTTTTGGAAAGGGT
>NW_015121407.1:0-1117 GCF_001443285.1 Poecilia latipinna
ATGTTACCCTGCAACCTTGGATGGCTGAGGGTAATGTATAAGATGATCTTCCCTCAACGTGTGATGCTGTGGTATGAGAAAGACGAGACACACACGTTGAGCTTCCTTCACATTCAACCGGAAGATTTATTCTTCTTCTGTGTTATAAACACACTTCATATACAACATACTTCAAATATCGCATACTTCAGGTAGAGAACCATTAACTTCAATACATCAGAAATGACTTCAATATATCTTTAAACCAAACAATCATTCTTTAAACATGCTCTATTTAGCATTATGAATTCTATCAAATAACAAAATTAATTCACAAATAACTTTCACTTCTCTAAACCATATTCATTTTGTAGTTGGTGCTTTAAATTCAAGACCTTGTCCTCTTTTCTGAGACCTTTTGTATTTAACTATCAAAATAAAATATATAAAATATATTTTAACATTTAAGCATTTTAGCTTTTAACAATGTCCATTGTTTCAGTAGAACAATAATATTTTACATCTTGCATACACAACTATTCTCTCAATATCAAACTGAAAAAGGCGTAATGCTCCTTTAATACTATGCCTCGGTACTCGGTGAGGATATAGTTTCTGGTTTTTCAACAAACCCATGAAAAACATCACCTTTATAAAATAAAGAAACCAGAACAATGTCCTTTGAGTGAGAACTCTCTCAAAAAGTGCAAAATACAAGTTCAAATGAACTCCGCTGTCCTTCAGCTAGCTCCTCAGCTAGCTCACACACGTGTAGAGGCCCGCTAGCATTAGCTCCCATTAGCCTTCATGAACAAGTCTCGTTTTCGTACACAATAACAATTACAAAGTGAACTTCGCGACTCATTAGTTGAGATTCGATTTAAGAACCTTTCAATTCTTCCAAGAAACTAATTTATATGTATAAAACGCATTTTTACTGACCTGTGGTATGAGAAAGACGAGACACACACGTTGAGCTTCCTTCACATTCAACCGGAAGATTTATTCTTCTTGTGTGCTCAATCTTCTCTATGCCACCAACGCGGCAGCGCCCCTAGCGGTTGTGTGTGGAATTGCATAGGACAATCTAAATGACGCTAAAGAACTTAGTACAATGAGAAATTAAAGATACAAAAAT
>NW_015121408.1:0-1116 GCF_001443285.1 Poecilia latipinna
TGTTTTTTTTTAAAAAAACCCCGATTAAAAAAAAAAAAAAGGGTTAAAATGTTTTTTTTTTTTTTTTTTTTTTTTTTTCATTTATTAAAAGCAGGCTGACATGTGGTTTCTTTAAAAAAAAAAGGGGTAAAAGGAGAAAAAAGAAACCACGTTTGTTACCTCAGCTGCCGAATTTAAAATATCACTTTTGAGATGGTATGCCTACTGAGAAATAAGCTCTACAATCAGACAATGATTTGTGTTTTTCATGAAGTTAAAGGAAGAAAAATTCCCAGATGTGAACAAGACATTTAAAGAATATCTGAAGACATTTTCAATATATGTATTGCATCTATGAATCTGCATAAGCCCTTTTAACACAAGAAAATCTCAAAGTAACAAACAGGACTAATAATCACAAACCCAAACATTGTTGTGTGACTGAACAACAAGATGTGCCCTAGTGTTAGACATAACTTATGTACATAAACAAGCAAACAAACACACACAACGTGCCCTTTCATCCAAGCTTGCAATTTGGGAAATGGGTCAGATGTGACTGAGAATTATGCATCTTTGTGTTTATCTTTGCGAGTTTGTATTTGTGTCTCTGTGGCAACGCGTGCGAAAGTGACTAATCAACTTTTATTGTGATCATGGCAGAATGCAGATGTTTTTCACAACTGTCTCGCTGTGATTTAATGATGAAAAGCAGAAGGCAGAGGAATTAGACTCTGGAGAGGTGGCAGGAGCAAACTGCATCAATATAGGAGTCAGAATAAAAGATGCAGAGATTGTGATTTATATGTCACTTTTTATTTCAGTGTTACTTACAGGAAGGCGTTTGGAAACTGTTTGTATCTTTGTGTCTTTCATCTTTTTTTAACATTTCAGAATATATATTTTTTAACTGTTTTTCATGTCATCAAAATAGAGCCTGACTGAGACTGCAGCATTTTATACATGAGCCCAAAGGAAAACTACATGCTATGTTGACTAGAGGCAACGTCTATCAGCTGTTAATGTGTCACTAGATTTGATGTTTTATTGAATGTAGCAGCTTGTCACAACTGGCGGAAACTCTGTGGATCAGAGTTTCATACTTAAATGCTCTTGCAAAAATTGCATTATATATAT
>NW_015121409.1:0-1116 GCF_001443285.1 Poecilia latipinna
AAAGGGAAACGTTTTTCACAGATGACACATGAGAAAATCTTGCATCTTTCCTGATTCTGGTTCTCAGCTTCAGCAGCTTCCTGGATGATGTCTTGGTTCCTGTTTGGTTCTGATTCAGTTTGGTTTGTTTGCTCATCAACAGGAACCACCATGCAGGTATCAGTCTCCTGTTTTAATTCAATCTGTTCTTCACCCTGACTGCAGTAAACTTCCTGTTCTTGTTTCACTTGCAGAGGCTCTAACTCCTCCTTTTTCACAGTGGATCTTCTCTCCTGGTTACAAATGTTACACTTCAGGGAATCTGGAGAAGAAAACAAAGGAAATGAGAAATTATTAACTTTACTGAAGTAAATGGAAGAAATCCTTCATCGTTTAAGACAGAAATGGAAAAAAAAAAAAAACACTTGAAAATTCAAGAGTGCAGACAGAGATACAGATCAGTCGACATCTCCAGCTGACATTTGGAGAATTCTCAAATTAATGGATTTTAAAAACATATTTATTATAAGATTAATTGCAGTAGGGATTATTGTTAATATTTAACAGTAAATTATATTATTTCAAGAAAATATTTGGAGCTATTGTTTATTTTTATTATTTTGACTTGTATTAAAATTTTATTTTAGTCCACTTTATATCTTTGGGGTTTATTTACAAACATAAGTTTATTTGACAGTTGATAGTTGCTTAGTTTTTGTTCCTTTATTTACTTTTCTAAGTTAGACAGGAAGAACTGAGGCTCCATTTTCTGTAAGTATAGGGACTGGTATCGGACCAGCATGCACTGGGTTGGGCCTCTACATATTTAAGCCATTCTCGTAGCATAATTGTGATGTCTGCTTTCATTTACCTGTTAACGAAACATTTATACGGGAAGGGAACAGTTACTAACATGATTCTCATACAGAAAGCTTCAGATATTTAGACATTAACCTTCATCCAAACGCTGGTGTTTCCTACCTATTCGGTGTAAGATTATCCGGGGAGTCCGGGAGAAATCCAGCAGTCTGCGCTGATCATCCATCTCTTCCTCCGACTTGACGATGATGTCTTTAAACTCTGTGAATGTTTCTTCAGCAGCAGTAAACTCGTAGATAAACTCGTTTAAGCTGGACT
>NW_015121410.1:0-1116 GCF_001443285.1 Poecilia latipinna
AGGAGGTCACAGTCATGGCGAGCAGACTGCACCGCATGGGCTAATGCATTCTTGGCCTGAGGTCAAGATAAATTATATGTGATATATGACTTAACCTTTGTTTTCTTTTTTTGTAAAATAAAATTTAAAAAATAATAATTTGTTCTATATTATCCAGAAATTATTTCATACCTTTATCTCTTCTTCCAGTTGTCGTTTTAGGTCTTCAAGCTGTTGATTGTAGGAATTTTTTCCTCTGGTGAGCTGAGAAATAAGTGATTCTTTCTCCTCCATTTGTCTTGAAAGCTCATCTGTAGATGTAAAAACGTTCACATGTGCACGCCTTTTTATAGAAAACCATTAATTTTCTAAGTGGGAAAAAAGACTAACCATTCTCAGCTTGAAGTTTGGCTTTCTGGGTGGTGAAGTCATTGAGAGATCTTTGGTATTCATCACATTTTGTTCTGTATTCATTTGTTTGATCCTCTAAAGTTCTGCAAGTTTTCTCCAGGATGGTCTGTAAAGAAATAGTGCACATATCACAGACCTTGCATAGTATTTTTTTTTGCTGAGGTTGTTATCTAGAAAGGGGCTGCACAGTGGCACAGTTGGTAGAGCTGTTGCCTTGCAGCAAGAAGGTTCTGGGTTTGATTCCTGGCCCCAGTCTTTCTGCATGGAGTTTGCATGTTGACCCTGTGCATGCGTGGGTTTTCTCCAGGTAGTCCGGTTTCCTCCCACAGTCCAAAAACATGACTGTCAGGTCAATTTTTTTTCTCTAAATTGTCCCTAGGTGTGAGTGAGTGTGTGTGCATGGTTGTGTGTCTCTGTGGCGAGAGGCGGGGTACACCCTGGACAGGTCGCCAGACTGTCGCAGGGCACAGACTCTCGTCCGGAACGTTAGCTGGAGATAGGCACCAGTACCCCCTCCCGACTCCACTAAGTGGGGAGGGCGTAAAGAAAATGGATGGATGGATGTTATCTAGAAAGCTATCAGAACACCACACGTACCTTGGACTTGACAATTTGCTCCATACTGGACACAACATCATCCAGCTCCAGTTTGAGCTCGCTCTTCTCTTTCTCCAGCTTCTGCTTGACTCTCTGCAGGTTGTCAATCTGCTCTCCCAGGTCAGCAAC
>NW_015121411.1:0-1115 GCF_001443285.1 Poecilia latipinna
GCGTTTTCATCCTATATTCGCCCGGATCTCTCAGCTGTCCTTTCAGCTCAACGCTCTCTCAGTGCTTAGGTGAGCACTGCGCAATTCGCTGGTGGTGGTTGGTCTCCTGACCCAGAGCTTTCATTTTCCTTGTTTCTGTCACGCATCCCCTGTCCCCGTGTCCTCACATGCCTCCGTCGCAGGTTGCATTTCAAGGGTTCCACCTCTCTCCGCTTCTCCCACCACCTTACCCCGCAAGTCTATTTTCAGCTCCCCTCTGCCTCTTAACCATCCATCCCCTCAGTCTGGCCCGTACCCTCCATGGCTGGCTGCGCGCCGCCTCAGCTGGCCCATGTCCCAGCTGTTCTCTCTGTCTATCCAGCGAGGCACCTCTCCAGCCCGCACCTGTCATTCAGCCTTCCTCCAGGCTATTCTGCATCCCCACAAGCTGACCCGTACCCGCCAGCCCGGCTCCGCGCCGCCCCAGTATCCCCATGGCTGGCCCTCATTCACTGCCCGGCCCCGCACCATCCCAGTAGCCCCTTAGCTGATCATGTTCACCTGCCTGGCCCCGCCATCACATTAGCCGCCAAGCTGTCCTGCATCCTCCTGCCCGGTCTCTCTCTAGCTGCGTTTCCCTCAGCTGGCTCTATTCTCCAGCCTGGCATCAGTTATGGTTTATCACCGCTGACCTTCTTCCACCGGCTAAGTTTCCACGTGTCACCTCTCACCCTAAATCGATTTCTCCCATCAGTGCCTCACGTCTCATGTACAGCTTCCCTATCGGCTGACCTCTCGCTTCCTATGCCTTTCCTTCCCTCGCAGAACTCTCCTCCTCTTGTCTCAAGTCAACCCACAGGTCTATGGTCCCACTATTCCATTCTCTCACCTTAAGGCCTCGGCCCCGGCCTCGGCCTTTCTTTTTGGGGGGGTAGAGCATCCCTAATCAGCGTTGGGGATGTTCACCCGAGTTCACGGCAATCAGCGCTCAAACTTCTGCCGGGGCCCGAGCGCCAAAGAACTGTTACTCATTTCTAAGAATTGTTATTCATTTCGTCATTAAATCCTTTAACTATCTTTTCTGTGTCTGAGTTTATCCAGATTGAAATACCTTTATCTTGTTTTTTTTTTCTGTC
>NW_015121412.1:0-1115 GCF_001443285.1 Poecilia latipinna
AATAGGGTATATGCCACGGACTTCCGTTTTAGCACTTCCGCATTTTTTTTCCACATAGCCTGCTTCCGGTGCACAGGTCACTCTGTGTTAGAGATGGAGTTTTTCACTTGGTCCTTGCTGGATTTGCCCACAGTAACCGTTAACCATTTTAAAAACAAAAAGCAGCAGGAGGATGTAACTTCATAACCTCATTTTCTAAGCAGAATCTCAGAGGGAAAAAAAGAGAAAATACGTTGTGTAACGCAAGAACAGATTATAGCAGTCAAGTGGAAAAATTCACTCTAACGTGGATAATAATTATGAAACAGCAAAGGTAGATAATCATATATTCGGGATTCGGGAAATACGTGATTTGCACCATTTGTTCTGTGGGTTTTTTATGTGGGTCGGTGCCACTTAAACGGCTGTAAAGGAAGGTTTTGGACCTTAATCTGACTGACTTCTTGTGTGGTTTGGAGCATTGCTGCTCTCGGCTGTTTTTAAATTACCGTGCTCGGTATCGCTCCGACTGCATGTTAAATGTATTTTATATAATTGTCACATAAACAAAAACTAAGGAGTTGCCTAAAAATAATTTCATACTCCATATAACATAAACGCACATCAACACACACGTATTGACTTACCTTGTGCCGAATCGCTGCCTCTGTTCTCAGCCTGTTCCCGTTGCAGTGGATTTCCTCCGGCATTATTTTCCTCCAACAAATTATTCCACTAAACGAACCACGTACAACTCCCTTTATATCCCCCATCTTCCCATTTCTGACGCTGGATCTTCAATATCCTCAAGCTTTGAAATAGCAGGCAGCTACAAACCGCGTGTTAGCTGTAGTGGCTAAGTTTTGGCTACAGTCCGCTGTCGCCTTGATATCAGCTGGAAAATGAAAAAACTAAGCACTGGATGGTACCGACTAATTACTGGAAACAACGGCACACCACAAAACTCAGTCGTTGTACCAGCAGCTCACAGATATTTTAAGTTTTGCGTCTTTTTCATGGTACAGATCTTGCAGCTTCGGCCAAGAACAATAGGAGCAAGCAGGACCCGGAACCAACCTATGTGGAATAAATTCAAACGGAAATACGTCACCACCTCTCGTGGCATATACCCCATT
>NW_015121413.1:0-1115 GCF_001443285.1 Poecilia latipinna
ACTCTAGAATGTCCTAGTACTAACACTTTTAAAAGTTGTGATTGAATTGCACTTTGTCAAATAATTATGAATTTCATATTGTTCTACTAAATCTTATCATTGTCCCACGTTTCAAGACAAAGTCCTATTTCAAAATTTCAGAAGCTATTCACATTGGATTTGAATTTCATAGCAGTTTTAACCAAAATTTTCTTCAAAATTAACAATTTACACCCAACTGTATATAATTAAAAATCAGCAGTGATGCAGAAATCCATCAACAATTTTAAATGTAAATGAACATTTCATAGATGTTGCTTAAAGCTGTTCAATTTTAGATAATCAAATCTAATTTAGTAGAAGCTTCTATATCACATACACCATATTTTAGTCAAGCAGGAAGGCATTTTAAAGGCTCTTTACCTAAAGAAATCCATAATTCACTGTTATTGAATGAAAAAGTTAAAATTATTGATTAACTAATTTACAATTAACCGTATCCAAAAATTTACCAGGAATTAGGGTCCTATTTCTCCTTCTCCCCCTGTTGATATAATAAAATTATCATTTTGAAAACAATTTTGAATCTATGTCACTGTTACATGATAATTTGCTGAAAAACCAAAATATTGTAACATGTTCCACCATTTCTCCAAATCTTCCATCTAGTATTCAAAATAGACTGAGATGGTGTAAATTTCAAAGTTCTATCAGTAATATCTTAACTTTACAATATCCCCCTGTGTTTTTCTTATTTCCAAAAAGAAAAACAATTTAGAGGTGGAAAACCAAAATAGGAGACTTTCCCCATTGTGCTAAAATTTCAACATGTCCAATCAGTTACCCATATGAAATATAAACCAATTTAATTCAGTTAGTAAGTGTTAGTAAAAAATAAAATAAAAAATAAAATACCAAAATGGACGAGACAGTCTCTCAATTATTAATTCTTATCTGCTTTAAGTCAAGGCCGAAGTTGTGCCGCCTCTGTTGTGTGCATTAATCCTACGGCACAAGCAGATGACTCTGCTTCAAATCAGATTGTGATACCAAAATATGCAATCATCACCTTTAAAATTGTCTGCAAAGCAGTAGTAAAAGTAAATCTATGAAACAAAACCTTCACTGTCCCTAAA
>NW_015121414.1:0-1115 GCF_001443285.1 Poecilia latipinna
GGAACACAGTAAGGAAATGGAAGACCACTGGGACAGTTCTTGTTAAGCCCAGAAGTGGCAGGCCAAGAACAATATCAGAGAGGCAGAGAAGTAGAATGGTGAGAACAGTCCAGGACAACCCACAGACCACCTCCAAAGACCTGCAGAATCATATTGCTGCAGATGATGTCACTGTGCATCGTTCAACAATTCAGCGCACTTTGCACAAGGAGCAGCTGTATGGGAGAGTGATGCGAAAGAAGCCGTTTCTGCAAGCACGCCACAAACAGAGCCGCTTGAGGTTTGCAAAAGCACATTTGGACGAGCCAGCTTCATTTTGGAATGAGGTCCTGTGGACTGATGAAACAAAGATTGAGTTGTTTGGTCATAAAAAAGGCGCTATGCATGGCGGAAAAAAACACAGCATTCCAAGAAAAACACTTGCTACCCACTGTAAAATTTGGTGGAGGTTCCATCATGCTTTGGGGCTATGTGGCCAATGCCGGCACTGGGAATCTTGTTAAAGTTGAGGGTCACATGGATTCCACTCAATATCAACAGATTCTTGAGATTAATGTTCAAGAATCAGTTACAAAGTTGAAGTTACGCCAGGGATGGATATTTCAGCAAGACAATGATCCAAAACACCGCTCCGCTCCAAATCTACTCAGGCATTCATGCAGAGGAACAATTACAATGTTCTGGAATGGCCATCCCAGTCCCCAGACCTGAATATCATTGAACATCTGTGGGATGATTTGAAGCGGGCTGTCCATGCTCGGCGACCACCAAATTTAACTGAACTGGAATTGTTTTGTAAAGAGGAATGGTTAAAAATACCTTCATCCAGGATCCAGGAACTCATTAAAAGCTACAGGAAGCGACTAGAGGCCGTTATTTTTTGCAAAAGGAGGATCTACTAAATATTAATGCCACTTTTCTGTTGAGGTGCCCATACTTTTGCACCTGTCAAATTTTGTGTTAATGGGTACTGCACATTTTTTTTCAGTCCAATGAACCTCATTTCAATACTGAAATATTACTGTTTCCATAAGTTATTGGCTGTATCAAACTGAAATAGCTGTTGCAAACATCCAAGTATTTAGAGATAAAATGAATAAGATTAATAGGGGTGC
>NW_015121415.1:0-1115 GCF_001443285.1 Poecilia latipinna
CGGAAACGAGCCTGACTTACTGCCGGCAATGCGGACCAGACTCTGACACCGGTCATACAGCCCGTATCAAAGGGCCCGGTACCCCATACTCCCGGAGAATCCCCCACAAGGCCCCCCTAGGGACACGGTCGAACGCCTTCTCCAAGTCCACAAAACACATGTAGACTGGTTGGACGAACTCCCATGCACCCTCCAGGACCCTGCTGAGGGTGTAGAGCTGGTCCAGTGTTCCACGACCAGGACGAAAACCACACTGCTCTTCCTGAATCCAAGGTTTGACTACCTTATGGAACCTCCTCTCCAGGACCCCTGAATAGACCTTACCAGGGAGGCTTAAGAGTGTGAGCCCTCTGTAATTGGAGCGTACCAGGGAGGCTTAAGAGTGTGACCCCTCTGTAATTGGAGCACACCCTCTGGTCCCCCTTTTTGAACAGGGGGACCACCACCCCAGTCTGCCAATCCAGGGGAACTGCCCTTGGTGTACATGCAATATTGCAGAGTCGCGTCAGCCAACACAACCCTGCATCCGGAGCCTTAAGGAACTCTGGGTGGATCTCATCCACACCCGGGGCCCTGCCACCGAGGAGCTTTTTGACTACCTCGGCGACCTCGTCCCTAGAGATTGGAGAGCCCAACCCAGAGTCCCCAGGATCAGCTTCCTCAACAGAAGGCATGTTGGTGGGATTGAGGAGGTCTTCGAAGTATTCCGCCCACCGGCCGAGTTGAGGTCAGCAGCACCACCATCCCCACTATAAACAGTGTTGGTGCTGCACTGCTTCCCCCTTCCAAGACGCTGGATGGTGGACCAGAATCGCCTCGAAGCCGTGCGGAAGTCTTTCTCCATGGCCTCTCCAAACTCCTCCCACGCCCGAGTTTTTGCCTCAGCAACCACCTGAGCCGCATGCTGCTTCGCCCGCTGGTACCCATCAGCTGCTTCTGGAGTCCCACAGGCCAAAAAGGCCCGATAGGACTCCTTCTTCAGCTTGACAGCATCCCTCACCGAAGGTGTCCACCAATGGGTTCGAGGGTTGCCGCCGCGACAGGCACCGACAACCTTGCGGCCGCAGCTCCGATAAGCCGCCTCGGCAATGGAGGCACGGAACATGGTCCATTCA
>NW_015121416.1:0-1114 GCF_001443285.1 Poecilia latipinna
AGAACTAACAGAAACTAAACTGTTTATAGATTTGTATCATGGAGAATCTAATTTCTAATCTTTATTTTAAGTCGTATTTAATAGTATATCTGATAACAAATGATGGCGCTACTAATATTCTTGTGACAGATTTCTGCTGGTCCTGTAATGGAATAGAAAGGTTTTCTGGACACAATGAATCACATAGCGACTAATAGGCGCCAGTGTTGTGGTCAAGACCACCTAACCCAAGACCAAGACAAGACCAAGACCAGAGTGTATCGAGACCGAGACAAGACCAAGACCAGCGCCCCACGCTACATGATACGATAAAATGTGGAATATGATCAAAATTACTTCTCAAATTGATCTGAAATATCCATATTCCTATAAAACACCTAGATATTAAATACTTAATAAATTTAACCAATATTAAAAGCAGGACATACTCTTTGTTCTGCTTTGCTTCCATCTCTGTGCTACGATCCGCGGTGGTCTCGTGGCATCCCTAAAAAGATAACGCCCTGGGTGTTTGTCCATGTTTGTCCATATTGCTCATGTCAGAAACCACTACTGTCTGCACCATTAAACTGCACCATCGAGGTGCCCTGACACTCCACTATGAACACTGACCAAGGAGCAGCAAGCAAGAACTAACCAATCACAATGTTGGGGGGTTTTATGATTTGCACAAAACCTGTAAAGAACCAGACACAAAACCAATGAGGGTTTATGACTTCCTTTGCAAAGGGAGAGATCCACAACCTCTAATCCGCTCAGGATCAAAGATTGGTGAGCTCTACTCTCCTCTGCTTGGGAACTGGCTTTTATTATGATGACCTTTTTCAGTAGAACAATGCTGAGATAACAAAACAGATGGACCCCGTGAGTAGGAAATTACATTATAGGTAACTGGTCAGAGTCAGTTAGGTAACTGAACACATGTAGATAAAACACTCAAATAAAATGATAAAACAATGATTAGTTGATAAAACAATGATTAGTTTAACCCAACACACAAGACGCTCACCGTGACTGTTTTCACCCTCTCTCCCGCTACATGAAGCCAGGTAGTCTGACACCATGGCAGACTACCATTACAACTGCCACTTTGAACGAAAACAATCAAAGAGCA
>NW_015121417.1:0-1114 GCF_001443285.1 Poecilia latipinna
TCTTGACAGAAGCTATCAAGACAATTTGACGATCAATAAAAAGAATGCTATGAAGATGTGATGAAAACAATGAAGCAGTTAACATAAACTTCCCTGACCGGGAATTGAACCCGGGCTGTGGCGGTGAAAGCGCCAAATCCTGACCACTAGACCATCAGGGACCATATTTCATGATAGAAACTATCAAGAGAACTTTGATGATCAATACCAAGAGTGCCTTTAAGATGGGATTAAAACAATCATACAGTTGAAAATGCCTTTCCCTGACCGGGAATCGAACCCAGGCCGCGGCGGTGAGAGCGCCGAATCCTGACCACTAGACCATCAGGGACTTTGTTTCTTGACAAAAGCTATCAAGACAATTTGACGATCAATAAAAAGAATGCTTTGATGATTTGATGAAAACAATGAAGCAGTTAACATAAACATGCCTTTCCCTGACCGGGAATTGAACCCGGGCTGTGGCGGTGAAAGCGCCAAATCCTGACCACTAGACCATCAGGGACCACATTTTGTGATAGAAGCTATCAAGAGATCTTTGATGATCAATACCAAGAGTGCCTTTAAGATGGGATTAAAACAATGAAGCAGTTGAAAATGCCTTTCCCTGACCGGGAATCGAACCCAGGCCGTGGCGGTGAGAGCGCCAAATCCTGACCACTAGACCATCAGGGACCTTGTTTCTTGACAGAAGCTATCAAGACAATTTGACGATCAATAAAAAGAATGCTTTGATGATTTGATGAAAACAATGAAGCAGTTAACATAAACATGAATTTCCCTGACCGGGAATTGAACCCGGGCTGTGGCGGTGAAAGCGCGAAATCCTGACCACTAGACCATCAGGGACCATATTTCATGATAGAAACTATCAAGTGAACTTTGATGATCAATACCAAGAGTGCTTTGAAGATGTGATGAAAACAATCACGCAGTTGAAAGTGAACGTGCCTTTCCCTGACCGGGAATCCAACCTGGGCTGCGGCAAAAGTACTGACACCTCACCACTAGACCATCAGGGACCACCTTTTGTGATAGAAGCTATCAGGAGACCTTTGATGATCAATACCAAGGGGGCCTTTAAGATGTGATTAAAACATCATGCAGTTGAAAA
>NW_015121418.1:0-1114 GCF_001443285.1 Poecilia latipinna
ACGTCACAGAGCCGCACCTGTGTTTATTATAGAAACGATTGATCACAAGGTATGTTGTCATAGATTTCTTCCACAAATTAATTATAAGACAATTATGGAAAACAATTCTAGGTTCTATTGTCTAGAAACTAGTCTATCCTAATTTTACGATCTTTCATCTAGGTCCTCTGCTCAGGGAAATATCATTTTCTTGTGAATAATTCTGGAATCTGGAACAAACTTCCAGAAAAATGTAAAACAGCTGAAACACGGACTTCCTTTAAATCTTTACTAAAAATCCACCTGGTTAGAGTGTATGTGAAACGTAATCAATTACGAATTTAACGATGGCATTTGACTTAATGTAATGTTTTGATTGTTGATTCAATGTTGCATGACTTTGTGTTTGTTATGATGTAAAGCACTTTGAAATGCCTTGCTGCTGAAATGTGCTATACAAATAAAATTTAATTGATTGATTGATTGAATAATATTCATTATTGTCATTTTATTCTTATAAACATTTGAAACCTTATACCAAAACTCCCTATAGAGCCAGAGTGATATGCAGATTCACTTATTCATACATAAACAGTTAAAATTAACAGTGAAAAATGAAAACCGATTGACATTTAATAAAATGTTTTGTAAAGCTTTAAAACGGTAACAGTAATTTATTTGTTGAGACAAGATAAATATTGGTTTGACAGAACAGAGCTGAAATGAGAAGAAATATGCATTTAAGTAAAATTTCTAAAATCTTTCCCAATTTAACCGATGAAATACATGCTGAGGAAATGAGCAGATTGCTTACCTGTCCTTCTCAGCTAACATTATAACAGACTGTGATTCCAGTCCACCAAAATATCGTAGACTGGAAGTTTTTAGTTTTGAAACATCAAATTATTTATTTATTCACAAAGATTTTATTTTCTCTATTATGGGTAAGGACATGGATAAAGAGGCCATCTTTCATCCAACTTCTTCTGTTTCTTGGAAAGTTTCACCTTCACAAAGTAAGATACAACAATGAACCGTTTAGTCCGCTATAAGCTGATGTAACGCAGCTGGACTGGAGAACAAAGAAGCCATGAAAACAAAATATGATCACAAACACAGATATGAAGGCTGGACC
>NW_015121419.1:0-1114 GCF_001443285.1 Poecilia latipinna
CAAATTCATGTACTTTATATCTGACGGTTAACAGAAAATAAGCATAAACTAAACAGACCTGGTGAGCTGATGTCCAGGAGGGGCTAAATAATCCTTATTGGTTGTTTTCTCTCCTCTTATCGTTTCTCTTGCATTTTCCTTATATTTATCTTCAGTTTTCACTTTTCTTTCTGTGGAGTTAACCATCAGTTACATCCTTTAGACAGTATGTATCTCATAGTTTGTATGGAACTTAATTATAAACAAATGTGTCTTATAACGACTCATATTGAACTGAAATATAATCTAATTTAGCTGATATAATTTACAAATGGGTAGTACAGAAGATGTAATGTATAAAACTGTTACAAGGATTATTAATGTCTGAATCTGAATTAATAGATTATTAGACTCTAACATCATGTCTGCAGTTTGTTTTCTGTTAACTTTGCTGTGAACCTGAAACGTTTCTATTTGTTGAAACTAAATCACCACCATCTGTGTTTCTGCAGCTCCTTCTGTCTTTCCAGTAAAACTGGAATCTCTTCATTCCTTCATCCTTTAGTTTCTGTTTGTTCTCAAATATTTCCTCTGTTATGGAGGAAGTTTTCTGCTATAATCCAAGAGCACACATTTTCAGACTGAAAACAGGATGTCATGTCCTTTCATCTCAAAACTTTTAACACTTTTGCTTACAGTTTTATTTTGAAAGCAGGACTTCATGGCTTTTTTTTTTTTCAAAAGCTTCTTCCCAAAATTTTTCCTCGCACTCACACTTAGTTTCTCTTTGCTTTTGGAAACGCCTTTGGGCACAGTCGCCTGGCAACCTCTCAGCCAATAGAATGGAAGTGTTGTACTGGGTGTGTTTGTTTCCTTCTAGCGGGTGTGCCTGTGTGGCTACTATTGATGGTAGCAACCCGTGCCACTCATTGGACAGGGAGTTGGTAGGGTGACCAAAATGCTGCCTAAGATCAGTAGCTGTTAGCGATCAGTAGCTGTTAGCAGTCAGTAGCTGTTAGCGATTAGTAGCTGTTAGCAATCAGTAGCTGTTAGCGATCAGTCAGCAGCTGTTAGCGATCAGTAGCACACTGCTGGCGGATGTTTAGTGAACTACGGAGCAGAAAGCTGACGTCGT
>NW_015121420.1:0-1114 GCF_001443285.1 Poecilia latipinna
CAGCTTCTCCCCATCCATCTTTACACTCAGACAGTTTCCTGGTTGTGTTTCTCCTCACAGTTCCTCCATCAGAGCTGTTTTCATCCTCACAGATCAGAGTCACTGATTCTCCTCTAAAGAACTGAGATCTGCTGGGACTCACAGTCAGACGAACTGGGAGAACTGGAAATAAAATGATCATGAGGTCAGTTGTGGAGAAAATACATTTTAAATTCTTCAAATCTGATATTTCCAAACAACATATTTGAAAATGTAAAAAGATTTACCAACCTTTAACCCCAGTTGAGAACAGCAATGAGGCCAGAACTAAAGAAAAATTAAATATTTAGATCAGAAACTGAAACTCTTTAAAATCTGACTAGCTTGGGAGTCAATGTGAATAGTTATAAATCTAAATTCTTATATATTCTTTTACGCTTTGACTCCAAACTCTAAATGAACCATGAGAAGGTGAGCAGATGTTAACGTGTTTGTACTCACAGAGTGAAGCTGGTAGACATGTTGGTCTCATCGTAGCTCTGACTGATCTGAAGCTTCAGCTCAGCTGGTTTTACTGAGCTGAACCCGCCTCCTTCCTCCACATCACGGGGTCAGAGCAGCAGAGACACATTCACTGGATCCACCTGAACTCAGGATCTACGTTCAGAATGACGACGACAAGCAGGAAAATAATTGTTTTTATTCAATACTAAATTTAAATGTCCAAATATCCTACATAAATGATTTACTACATAAGTACAACTGGACAAAGGATGTTGAACATGGAGGTGCAGGAGAGGAGGAACAGAGGAAGAAACAGAAGTTAATGGATGTAGAGAAGGAGGAGATGGAGGGAAAGAGGATTTATGATGGAGAATGAGGATCTGCTGTGGCGCCCCCTGGTGGGAGCTGATGGAAAGAGATGTTCAGGAATACAAAGGGTATAACAGATAAAAACCTTCATGGTGGATTATATGAACATTAGGATATAATACATGTATTAGTATATATAAATTATTCTTGTTTAGAATTTATTTTCACAGAATTATACCCATGTGCAGCATGTGTGTAAATATGTGCTCAGTGATGTAGTTTTGTAGTGCTGTCAATTGATTTAAAACATCCATCCATCCAT
>NW_015121420.1:6814-7695 GCF_001443285.1 Poecilia latipinna
CATCTTTCCTCCGAGTCTCATTACTTTCTGTACCAAAGTCTGTTAAGATACTGGAGACCGGTGTGTGTGTGATGTGTGTGTGCTGGTAGCTTGTAGAAAACAGAGAGCGACGCTGTGGAGCGGCAACATGTCACAGCATGAACAGACCAGAACTGTACTGAAGGAGGCGCTGTTCTGAAGGAATGAACTGAGATCCGGTGAACGGATCACTGATCCGAGAGACTCAGTTCAGTCAGATGAACAGTTCTCCTCATCGTCCTTCAGCTCCTCCTTCTTCCTTGTTTCTGTCGCAGCTCGTGGATCATCGGTGTTTCTGGATGTTTGGTATTTTATTGATTAGAGGCCCGATAAAGTGGAAATATAAGGTTTAATGTTTAAAATAAGGTTTAATGTTTAAAATAAGGTTTAATGTTTAAAATAAGGTTTAATGTTTAAAATAAGGTTTAATGTTTAAAGTGAATCTTCTGGTGTTTTGTTGTCGCGATAAGAGAAATACGTGAAACTGTGGCGGTGGACAGAAACACGGAAATGGATTCTCTATCAGCTACTTCACTGTTTTCGGCCCTGATCTTCATCATCGTCTTCGTCTCATCTGTCTCTACAGGCGAGTTTCTGGAGGAAAACTAAGATCCAAAGTTATTTTGATCTGAGATACGGCGATAGTTAAAGTTATGCTATCCACGGAGACACATGTTCACATAATGATGATAATCACTGTTTATGGTCCCAGTTAGTGCTGGTTCACAGAACAACAGACTAGATCATCATGCAGAGACACCAGGAGCAGAAAAGCCTGTTGAAGCTTTAAAGACCTTAGAGATCGAGACGGTCGGGTCTCCATGTTTCCTCCTCCAGGGGCGGAGCTAGCCTTTAGCTCTCCG
>NW_015121421.1:0-1114 GCF_001443285.1 Poecilia latipinna
GAATCTCCTCTGAAGAGTGGCAACATGGGCACCTCAAAACAGCTCTCAAATGATCTGAAAACAAAGATTGTTCAACATAGTTGTGTAGGGGAAGAATACAAAAAGTTGTCTCAGAGATTTAATCTGTCAGTTTCCACTGTGAGGAACATAGTAAGGGAATGGAAGATCACTGGGACAGTTCTTGTTAAGCCCAGAAGTGGCAGGCCAAGAAAAATATCAGAGAGGCAGAGAAGAAGAATGGGGAGAACTTTCAAGGACAACCCACAGTCCACCTCCAAAGACCTGCAGCATCATCTTGCTGCAGATGGTGTCTCTGTGCATCGTTCAACAATTCAGCGCACTTTGCACAAGGAGAAGCTGTATGGGAGAGTGATGCGAAAGAGCCGTTTCTGCAAGAACGCCACAAACAGAGCCGCTTGAGGTATGCAAAAGCACATTTGGACAAGCCAGCCATTTTGGAATAAGGTCCTGTGGACTGATGAAACAAAGATTGAGTTGTTTGGTCATAAAAAAAAGGCGTTATGCATGATTGAAAAAAAAAACACAGAATTCCAAGAAAAACACTTGCTACCCACTGTAAAATTTGGTGGAGGTTCCATCATGCTTTGGGCTGTGTGGCCAGTGGCGGCACTGGGAATCTTGTTGAAGTTAAGGGTCGCATGGATTCCACTCAATATCAACAGATTCTTGAGAATAATGTTCAAGAATCGGTTACGAAGTTGAAGTTACCCTGGGGATGGATATTTCAGCAAGACAATGATCCAAAACAAAGCTCAAAATCTACCCAGGCATTCATGCAGAGGAACAATTACAATGTTCTGGAATGGCCATCCCAGTCCCCAGACCTGAATATCATTGAACATCTGTGGGATGATTTGAAGCGGGCTGTCCATGCTCGGCGACCACCAAATTTAACTGAACTGGAATTGTTTTGTAAAGAGGAATGGTCAAAAATACCTTCATCCAGGATCCAGGAACTCATTAAAAGCTACAGGAAGCTACTAGAGGCTGTTATTTTTGCAAAAGGAGGATCTACTAAATATTAATGTCACTTTTCTGTTGAGGTGCCCATACTTTTGCATCTGTCAAATTTTGTGTTAATGGGTACTGCACT
>NW_015121422.1:0-1114 GCF_001443285.1 Poecilia latipinna
AAATTAGCATATTTCATCCGACCAATAAAAGAAATGTGTTTTAATACCAAAAAAGTCAACCTTCAAATAATCATGTTCAGTTATGCACTCAATACTTGGTCAGGAATCCTTTTGCAGCCTTCAATGCGGCATGGAGGCAATCAGCCTGTGGCTCT
This sequence comes from Poecilia latipinna, assembly GCF_001443285.1. NCBI lineage: Eukaryota > Metazoa > Chordata > Actinopteri > Cyprinodontiformes > Poeciliidae > Poecilia > Poecilia latipinna. The sequence goes on from NW_015121422.1 coordinate 156, forward strand.
GCTGAGGTGTTATGGAGGCCCAGGATGCTTCGATAGCGGCTTTAAGCTCATCCAGAGTTTTGGGTCTTGCGTCTCTCAACTTTCTCTTCACAATATCCCACAGATTCTCTATGGGGTTCAGGTCAGGAGAGTTGGCAGGCCAACAGTAACACCATGGTCAGTAATACCAGTGGTTTTGGCACTGTGAGCAGGTCATGCTGAAAAATGAAATCTTCATCTCCATAAAGCTTTTCAGCAGATGGAAGCATAAAGTGCTCCAGCTGCTGCATTGACCCTGCCCTTGATAAAACACAGTGGACCAACACCAGCAGTAGACATGGCACCCAGACCATCACTGACTGTGGGTACTTGACACTGGACTTCTGGCATTTTGGCATTTCCTTCTCCCCAGTCTTCCTCCAGAGTCTGGCACTTTGATTTCCGAATGACATGCAAAATTAGCTTTCATCCGAAAAAAGTACTTTGGACCACTGAGCAACAGTCCAGTGCTGCTTCTCTGTAGCCCAGGTCAGACGCTTCTGCCACCGTTTCTGGTTCAAAAGTGGCTTGACCTTTGACCTGGGGAATATGGCACCTGTAGCCCATTTCCTGCACACGCCTGTGCACAGTGGCTCTGGATGTTTCTACTCCAGACTCAGTCCACTGCATCTCCCAAGGTCTGGAATCGGCCCTTCTCCACAATCTTCCTCAGGGTCCGGTCACCTCTTCTCGTGTAGCGTTTTCTGCCACACTTTTTCCTTCCTACTGACTTCCCACTGAGGTGCCTTGATATACCACTCTGCAAACGGCCGATTCGTTCAGAAATTTCTTTCTGTTTCTCACCCTCTTGCTTGAGGATGTCAGTGATGGCCTTCCTGACAGCAGTCAGGTCAGCAGTCTGACCCATGATTGCGGTTTTGAGTAATGAACCAGGCTGGGAGTTTTTAAAGGCCTCAGGAATCTTTTTCAGGTGTTTAGAG
>NW_015121423.1:0-1113 GCF_001443285.1 Poecilia latipinna
TCCAGAACCAGGAAGCTGCTGGTTCTGATCCAGAAACAAACACTCAAAGATAAACACAAACACTGGAGGAGAAACATGGAGGTCGATGGTTCTGATCAGATCATCATCAAGGCCTCCTTGGCTTTGAACTCGAAATTCGCATGTTCCATTATTATTAGTTATCATTATTTACGTCACTTTACGTCAGTTCCAGCAGCGTCTGCAGCTCCATGACCCACGTGACTTCCGCATTTCTTTCCAGAGTAGCATTGCGGCTAACACGGATTATAGAAATGGTTTGTTTAATGGTCCCGTTGCTCTGCTGGACTCTGTGTATCAGCTCTGTTTCTGCTGAAGGTGAGTTTTAATCCGCCTTCATTCTAACTAACGATTCTCAGAAACTGTTAATCCAGAGTCAGAAGATGAACAGGAAACTCCCGGATGATCAGCGATGACTTTCATAGTTAGCTAACAGTTGGACGCACATAGTGCAGAGAAACACTTTTAACAATAATAACGCAAGATGATCACTAATACAGATATTTATTATTTTTTATAAACATCGAGGTTAAACTGGTTGTGACTTCAAGCCGTTATCTGAGCTCTGACTTCCTGGTAGATGGGAGGCGGAGCTACTGGTAAAATATCGGGTTGATCCAAACTTTAAACAAAATAAACGTGTTTTCACCAACTATAATTATAAGTTTATAACTTTAATTAAAGCTTGGAGACGCTGTGGACCGCAGCTCGGTTCAATGAAACAAGCAGACAGATCCAGATCAGTTTATCAGTCAGTAGATCCTCATCAGACGTTTATGGACCTGAAGCAGATCCACACCGGACTGGGGTCAAGAACCTGACTGATTCATTCAAAACACTCTGGTTCTGATCCGGTGTTACAGACCAACTGGTATCGAGACCAACTGGCTGAAATCCATGTGTAACGCAGATGTTTGTAAAGGATAGGTGGCTGAGTGGATGCCTGGTTAAAATGCTGCTAAATTAACAAAACCTTTTACAGAACACTGCTATAAATGCGACTTAAATGAAATATTAATGTTGCCACAGATTAAATTTAAAGGTCCAGATCATCTGAAGTGCTAAAACCTGTTCTAGTAGACGGGTGACGTAAAG
>NW_015121424.1:0-1113 GCF_001443285.1 Poecilia latipinna
CTGTTGGCTTGTTTGCAAAAAGATGTTAATTCAATGTTGAATTATGATCACAAAGGCTGCATGTATGGTTCAGGTCAACGACAGAAGCTGGATCAACCATCAAACAACCAAACAACCAATTCTAGCCAATTAACATTCATTGATTGAAATGCCACATCGAATCCAGTGTTTTTCAGCACTGGTCCACCAGGCACACTGCCCTGCAAGGTTTAGCCATTTCCCTAATTCAGCACACATGATTTTGATTAACAAGGTTTTGCTGAACTGAAAGCATGCAGGTCAGTTTGCCTTGAGGATAAGGTTTGGGGAAAAACTAGTAATCAAAGTGTTCAATCAATGTAAGGTGTTTTTTGCACCCCTCACCACCGCCTGCCATTCAAACGCCCAACCCCCTTCCCTCCACCCGCCAAAAACACACACACACCTCTTTCCCCCCACCTGGGCCCATCTACCCCTCAATTGGGTGAAACAACTTTAATTTTAAGTGAGGGTTTTTCATTTTTCACATTTTATTTTTTAAAAGATTGTTTTGGCTAGTGGCCTTTATTTGATAGTTAATTGACAGGAAGGTGGGTAATGCAGCAAAGGTTGCCAAGGTCAGGAATTGAACCTGTGACAGCTGTGTTGAGGACTGAGTCCTTGATTGTGGTTTGTGCTTAACCCCTGCACCACCACAGCACAACCCCTTTTAGGTGAGGGTTAATCACGTTTTAACTTAAGCACTATGTGTTGACAACACTGAGTTGTGATTCCGTTCTGTACCCAGATTCACTAGTGGAACAAGTCAGCGTTGGGCCGGGGGGCGGGGCTAATTACCGGACCCCTAACGAATCACCAGGCCCCTGACGTTTATCGCCTGCGCTACCAGAAACTGTTGAGCGAGGGGCGGGGAGGTTGGTCTGCGTTTTTTGGTTGATCTTTACCCAGGAAACACATCGGCTAAACCGTGAGTGAAACGGTCACTGGGACTGACTAGTATATATTCCATTGAGGGAAAGTAACTTTAACATTAAATAGACCTTTCTCAACAGGCGGTAGACTTTCTCAGTCTATAATCAGATATTTAAGCCCCCCCCACCCCCATAGCTCTGAGCCTGCCCAGATTGCACATGA
>NW_015121425.1:0-1112 GCF_001443285.1 Poecilia latipinna
CCGCCCTAAATCTCGTCAGCGACAATAGGTGACAGCGGTCAATGAGGCGTCTATTCTTATGTCTATGGTGACTGTTATCTTCCCTGCGTTCAAGTTTTTTTTTCTCTTTATGGCGTTTTTTTTTGTTTTTTTTAATGACAGTGTGCAATACCGCCACCATCTGGTCTGGAGTGTGAACTGGAGCTAATGCCGTTGATTATTGATCTTATCTGAAAATGGATTGGGTACTTTCTTTAACATTACATCATGATTATAACTTTTTTATTCTTTGCAATTTTAACAAAAATAGTAAAAGATTATTAAGGTACCTAAAAAGACATACTTTGTAGGTAATTAAAAAGTATGCCTAAAAATTACATGAAAAGTACTTTATAGATGCCTAAAAACATACTTCTGCATATGTATTAATTAGTTTTATTTTGTAATCAGGTTGCTGCGTATGGCAGACTTCTGCCCAGGTCACTCTTGAAAATGAGATCTGAATCTCAATGGGGTCCACACGGTTAAATAAAGAAAATAAAAAAAATAAAAGGCATTAGCCTAAAATTTACACTGAGATGTAATTTAAAACATACTGAAATTAATAATTTTAAGTAGTGTTAAGTGAATATAAAAAATTCTATTTTGAGCATATATTTTAAAATATACACAAAATATATTTTAAATATATTTTAAATATACTTGAGCAAGTGTATATTTACACTTGGGCAAATATATATTTTGTTCACTTAAAGTATACTTTTATGTAATATATTTATTAAAAGTGTATTTCGAAATTGGTACAAGTATACTTCAGATATATTTATAGGTAGTACACTTAACAGTTAGTACACTTAAAATGTACTTTCACAAATGTAAGTATGTTTGTACGATACTACGGAGCCCTCCAGGGGACATGGGGAATTTTTTTTTTTCTTTTGCATTCCCTCGCAAAACTTTTGCATCCCCTTGCAAAAGATTTTGCGTTCTCTCGCAATAATCTACTGATTGTCTATCAGTAGATTATTATCTATCTATAATCTACTGATTATTGCGAGGCATAATTTAATACTGTAAGCCTTTTTTACGGTGGCCGTCGTACTTTCTGCTTTAATACAAGGTTCTGTAACTTT
>NW_015121426.1:0-1112 GCF_001443285.1 Poecilia latipinna
CTTCAAACATACTTAAAATTGTGAAAGTACACTTTAAGTATACTAATTATTAAGTGTACTTCCTATAAGTATATCTGAAGTATACGAACAATACACTTGTACCAATTTCGAAATTAGTACTTTAAACACACTTAAACATAATTGTACCAAAATACACTTTTAATATATTAAATAAAAGTATACTTTAAGTGAACAAAATATGAATGAATATGTATGAACTTTTAAGTGCCTTAATAATCTTTTACTATTTATTAAAATTGCATACAATAAAAAAAGGATAATCATGATGTAATTTTTAAGAAAGTGCCCAATCAATTTTCAGATGTGTGATGTAAAACCTTATAATCAACGGCATTAGCTCCAGTTCATACTCCAGACCAGATGGTGGCGGTATTGCACACTTTCATTTATTTAAAAAACGCCACAAAGAGAAGAAAAAACTCAAATTCGCCATTTTTACTAGCATAATATTGCCTTAAAAGTAGAGAGGGCCTTGACAATAGTTACTAATTTAGGTAAATTCAAGCTGGTGACGTCTTAGTCCGAGTTAGACGACAACACAACGGGACAACAACCGATGGAAATGAAATGTGTGTCACAAAAGGAGCCCGGAGGGACGAAGGCTGCTAACGTGTTGCTAGCTGGTGGTAAGTTTGCTTATTAATTATCTTCATTTAATAATAAACAGTGCAGTAAAATATATAACTTACGTTTGTTTCATAAATAATTATTTTATCAATTTTATTGTGACTTGTATGATTATTACTATAGTAATCATTCATGTTATAACTGCATGGAGGCTGTTTGTTGTGACTTATACTTTAATTCATAAACTAACCTGGTTTTAATTAAGCTCCATATGACAGAGACTTTGATATTGTGAGGTTGTTGTTCTAACTCGTTCATCAATGTTTTTATCTTCAACATATGTTTGCAGTCTAACTAAGCAAATGAAGATGAAAGAGGAAGCCAGAGAAATCGGGTGTTAGAAACCTAAAGACTTTCCTGTCTCAGAAGAAGCTCTGGCTCCACCAGATCACCAACCAGCTCTGAGGATAAGCCTTCACATTGTCTTCATGGTGGAAGGATTTTTTTGTTTTGTTTTAATGAGG
>NW_015121427.1:0-1112 GCF_001443285.1 Poecilia latipinna
TGTGCTAGCCGCAGGTCTAAAGACCATTATAACAACTAAAAAAAATAAAAAATGTTGTGATTGCAGTAACTCATTTCACTCAATGAATTATAATGACTTCCCCTCACAGTTACTACAAATATGACATTTAATATTAGAATATAATAAGAGACCAATAAAAAACATATTTAATACAGAAAATTATATAATTATTTAAAACAGAAATTGGGTATTTTTGTAATGCCTGCTTACAGATAATAATTATTTTCAAAAGATATTTTAATCTGAGAGAAAAGCATCTTTGCAACAAATATTCTTACTTGAATTGATGGTGTTTAACTAATTAGGGGACTTCTGAAGCAACTGGTTGCACTGGAGTGACTCAAAAATGGTGGAATACAAATGAAACCCACACCTTTTCAGATATTAAGTCATCCTCCATTTTAAAATGATGTTACATCATGTTGCCGCCATCTTCCCATCACAAACATGGCGGAAGCAGGAGTTGCTATTGTAAACATTAATGCAATAAAAATGTAATTATTAAATATGTTTTAACGATATGTTAAAATGTTGCCACATCTGTACTCTGCTCAGTGTTGCATCATTTTCTTTAAGGTAGTTTTCCGGGTAACTTTTTACTTGAGCTTCCTGCCCACCTATTGCTGTAGCTACTTTACAGACTGTATGCAGTGAGAGACAAAACATGCCTTTTATGTATGCTTACTCTATAAACATATGCTTTTCCAACCTCACAATTTTCTGTTCCAGACACGTCAGTCATAAATTGCTTTCTTTTTTATTATGGAAAGGCTTCTTCTTCTTTTCTGCTTTGCTAAATTAAGTTTGAGTGGTTTTGGGAAAGTATCCCAAATACTGGTGTTTCATAACGCTGGATATACTGTACCTTGAACAGTGGTACTCAAACCTTTAATGACAAGTACATTGTGTGTGAAACCCAATATACTGTTTTGCAAACCCCACTTGTTTTCCGGCTTATAGGAACATGCATTAGTCCAATGTGATGTTAAACCAAGAGCTGAGTTCAGGGCTAAATAAAAAAGCAAAAAAAAAAAAAAAAAAAAAAAAAAACCCCCCACCCCTTTCCACTCCCCGGCAACGATTTTTTTTTC
>NW_015121428.1:0-1111 GCF_001443285.1 Poecilia latipinna
GCAAAGCTAGATAACTGAAAGCTTCTTCCCTGTGTACGAGGCACATCGCCCGTCCAAAACGTATCATCTCCATAATGAATATATGTCCGATCTTCTAATTTCCTTTGCTGCATAATGTACATTGCATTCATTCCAGCGTTAGGTAAATGTTTCTTGAAGGAGAATAGCACTTAAATAAAAGTCCAACAAGGATATTCATTTAGAATTAAAAATAACTCACCCTGAGCTACCATGATGGATATAATGTATGTAATAAAAGTGTCATTAATGAAGGGGAAAAACTCAATCCAGATTTTTAAGTTTAGGGTCTGGTTCGCAGAGTATGAAGTTAAAATTTTTCCCCAATTATTCAGTGGGAAAAAATAAACTAACCTCAGTTAAGTAAAATAAAATTTAAACTTTTGGAATTGTAATGATTTCTTTTTTAAAAACAAATTGTTTTGTTTAAAAAACTTTTTTAAATTAAATAAATTTTTGTCTTGTGAACTTAAAAAGTTATTTGCCAAACATAAACTTTTATTTGCACACATCAGAAATCTTTTGTTGTGATTTTAGGCCCCGCCCATGACGTCATGTGAGAATCACAAGCAAAACTTTGAGTCACAAACAAAAACTTAGAATAGCAAGAAAAGATTTATGACAAACGCAAATAAGTTTGTTTTCAAATAATTTTTTCACTTCATGAGACAAAAATGTGTGATTTTAATGAAAAAAAAAAAGTTTTTTTAAGCAAAACTCAGTAGGCTTTTCTCATGGTGACATGCATTAACAATTCAATTTTTGCTTTTGTTTTTTTTCCTTTTTTCTGCAGTTCCACCTTAAAGTTTGATGCAGTTCTGCTTTCCTGAATTGACCATCTTCATCTCCACTGCAGCAAACGGGCAGCTCTTTTTTTTTATAGATTACGGTCCACTAAAAGGTTGCATTGTGCCCTTGTTTATATTTTTGTGTAATTCTGTAAAGACAAAATATGTAAATCGGAGCTAAACCACCAGCTCTGATTTACATATCTTGCTAAATTGCGGGTTTGAATATTGCAATACTTACCTATAACAAAATAGACCTGCAGAAAGAAATTACTAATAAAATATCTTACATATGCATAGTTTTA
>NW_015121429.1:0-1111 GCF_001443285.1 Poecilia latipinna
CCTGCGGTTCTGGTTCTGACCCAGTTGGTCAACAATCCACTACGCTTGGCTGCTTCTGGCACATCCTTTCTTTTTTGTTTCTGATGTCTTGCTTTACGTGGCATTTTTGAACTAAAAATAACAAAACATAAGTATTTATGATCAGAACTCTATATTACGTTGTGATTAAACCAATATGTTTTTCAGTCCACAGCACAACATAACAATATTACTTAAAGTCTGGATTAAGTTTTTTCCCCTTCATTAATGACTTTTATTACATACATTATATCTATCATGGTAGTTCAGGGTGAGTTATTTTTAATTCTAAATTAATATCCTTGTTGGTCTTTTATTTAAGTGCTTTTCTCCTTCAAGATACATTTACCTAACGCTAGAATAAATGCAATGTACATTATGCAGCAAAGGAAATTAGAAGACATATATCCATTATGGAGATGATCGGTTTTGGATGGGCGATGTTCCCCTGTTGCATAATCCGGTGTTTTTCAACTTTTTCTGAGCCAAGGTAATTGTTTTAGTTGAAAAAATCCCGAGGCACACCACCAACCAAAAATGTAAACAAAGATACTCTGTAGCCGCCTATGTTACATATAGTCATTTTTATCAAAGTGTCTTGAATAGGAATCAAATAAACACAAAAAATTATTTTTATCATATTTTACATTTCTTATTTCAAATTGCACTTAACATGTCCACTTCAAAAATACACCTGAACACCTGAACAGCCACAACACTGTCGTGTGACTAATTCTCTTGTTTTAATGTAAAATGCTCTGTATCTACTGCCATCTAGTGGTAAGAAAATTACATGATTACGCTGCTAGTCGCTTCGACAGAAAAGACACTCAAAGATGGCATTATTTGCAGATAATTAATTTGTTTTGAAAAAATCTTTTTAGACCAATTACCGTATTTTCCGGACTATGAGCGCACCATATTATAAACCGTACCTTTAATTTTTTGGACACCCCCCGGAAACTTACAGGCCGCTGGTATGCTCTCGGTTTCCCATAAGGACCCAGCAGAGGGCTGCATCCTAATAACTGCTGGATATATTAAGGACGCAGTTCTCCATCTCCAAATCCGGTTTTGTTCACGCCGAGTTTAT
>NW_015121430.1:0-1111 GCF_001443285.1 Poecilia latipinna
CACAGACCCGCTACAGATGAGGCTTGAGACAATCTCACAATGTAACAATTTTTATTTATTCCACAGTTGTTTGTTTAATCAAAAATACTAGTCTAAAACCACTCGCACATTAAAAGTCAGTGTTAGCGCAACTCAGGGACGGAAGTGCAATTTGGGGTAGTGTCCTAAAAGAAAAGAAACACAGCAAACGAAACAAGGCAAAAACAAAAGAAAATCGTGCACCAAACCAAAAGGAGTACCACCACCCGGAAAGTCCACCACCAACACCACGAGCTGGCTGTTCCTGTCAAAATAAAGGAGAAACATTCAAATTACAGACAATACAATTATGCAGTTCAGCCCACAATCAATCAAGCAGCAATAGTCCAAAGTAAGAGTCCGTCCGGGGAGAAACCGATTCGCTGTAGCAGACGCCACTCAGAGCGGCAGTAGAAAGATGGTCCGAGCTGATCACCAATCAGCCCAAATCAGCCACACTGGACGAGTGATAGGAGCCAGTTTTACGCCGACCAGGACGGCGGGCATGAAGCCAGCAAACAGGACGACAGGTAGGCAGTCGACAGATTATCCAGCTGACAGGCGGACCGCCAGTCGGGGACAACCAGAACAGCAGGCAAACAGCCGACCCAGGACAAACAGCAGCGGCTATCAAAAATAAATGTTAGAAATGGAATCTAAAAGCATGCAAACTCTAGCACTTCACTTACCACTGTGCTCTTTATGTAGTACCTCTAACAGGAAGGAGGAAACGTGGAGCTTGTACAGGCAGCCTGGATATACAACAAAAGCTGAGCTAACAAATGTCAGGTGTGGGAAGATTCTTACCAGAAGGACGATTGATCGGCGGCGATCAGAGCGTCGTTAAGCGCATTGTTTGTGCGCACGCATTAATTTGCAGCTGTTATACAGAAAATGTAAATAAATCACAAGTAATAAGCTTGCTTGAGAGAGGTGAAGCCTGCCTTACCTAGCGTGCAGCACCAACAAATGCCGAGGTCTGAACCGGAAGGAAAACAACGTGATGTCAACCAGGTGAGGGAGGGCCCTTTATATACAGGCAGCCAGCGCCACAACCAATTAGATTCAGGCACTTGTGTGGTGCGTTCAAAGG
>NW_015121431.1:0-1111 GCF_001443285.1 Poecilia latipinna
TCAGTCAACAAACACAGGTTCCCAACACGAAGTGTGCATTTATAATTTTTCATTTCTGATAAAGGAGGAGGGAAGCTGGCCGATAGCAGGGCACAAAAATAAAGACTTCCTGAAAAGATCAGAGTGTAAACTTTTTGGTCAGTCCCGTTCTAATGGAAAATATGACAGATTACTGGATTAAGGAAATGTCTAGTATGCTATCACACATAATAATTTTTGAGAATTTGGAAACATTTGCTCTTTATTTCCCAAGGTTATGGGGGGAGGAGAGGAGAGAATGGATATTTCAGCAGCCTGATAAAATCTGTTCCCCCTCTATAAAATGGAAACAAATTAATTTATCTGCAAAGTCTTTTACTGTGTTAATTCCCCTTATGAGCAACAAGAAATCTTGCAAGTTTGAAAACATTTGCTCTTTATTTGCCAAAGTTAGGATGGGGGAACAAAATATTTTAACCGCCTGATAAAATCTGTTCCCCCTACTTAAAATGGAAACAAATTAATTTACCTGCAAGTCTTTTACTGTGTTCATTCCCCTCATCATCAACAAGAAATCCTGTGATTTTCATAACATTTGCTCTTTATTTGCCAAAGTTAGGATGGGGGAACAAAATATTTTAGCTCTTTCAGCCACCTGAAATAATATGTTCCCCCTACATAAAATGGACATGTATAGTGAATTATTTTCTTTGTTACCTAAAATTTGAATCATTAACTAAAGCTGTATATTTCAGTTTGCAGAAAAACTCCTAGCAAATGTGGTTGTGGATTTTCCTGTTTCCACTGCGGCAGTCTACTGCATGAGGTTGGACATTGCTGTGAGACTTATTCTTAAAAGTGGTGATTATAACATTAATATTCTTATTTTGAGTGTTAATGAAAATTTTTATCATGACTATAATTTGTATGTTTTGATAAAAAAAAAAAATATGTACTTAGCCAAAACTTAATACATCAACATGTGAAAACAGTTATTTAACAAATTTTTTTGTCAATAACTTAACAAGTACAATAATTTCATTTCCTGTAGTTATTAAAAGTACATGCAGTTGAGGGTCAAGAAAACCCCCAACATCCTGCATATGAACATTATTAGAAAAAATTAAAAATG
>NW_015121432.1:0-1111 GCF_001443285.1 Poecilia latipinna
TTAAATTGAAGCTGCTGTATTAAAATGTAACTGTTTCTGTTGGACTGAGCTCTAATATTTCAGTTCAGATTCATTTAAATGTCAAACTGATTCCTGATGTTTCTACATCTGTTCATCTTTACAGGTTCATAAAGTTTGTGGTTTTATCAATGATGGTTTATTGATCATTATGGTCAGAAGGTGTGACGGGGTTCTCTTATGACTTGGTCAAACGTAAATGACTGGCCAAGTCCGGAGATCACTTTAGAGATATTTATTAAACTTTTCTTCAGGTGATCAGAGAGGAAAAGTGTGAAATAGGTACAGAGGACAGCACCTTCACCTTCAGTCCATCACCTTCATTGTGACTTGGCAGGAGTCGAACTACAGACTGACTCAAAGTGGAACAGAGCCCTGGTTTTAAAGCCACAAGCTCCGCCCACATAAAAAAACTAAATAACTTCTAACGCAAGTAAACTCTTAAAATAAACAAAGTAATAATACCAAGAGAAATATATATATATATATGAATATATATATATATATGTATAAACTTGTGATCAACAATACAACAATCAATTTAATAGAAAACACTCAGTATGTTCCGATGACATCACTATGTCATCACATGACGCCTCCTGGTGCGACACAATCCGGAAACAATTCTGCTTGAATACAGAACCAGGAAAATGTTTGGAGCTGAAAACAGATTAGGATGATAAATTAATGAAGCAGGAACACGGCGTGTGCACCAACGATGAACCGCGTAAGTTTAAGCTGCAACAGAAGTAAGTTAGTGTGTGTGTGAGTGGGAGTGGTCGCATGCTGACATGGACTCATAATTAAGTCCCGGCTCAAGACGGCTCCTCCATCACAGAAGGTCAGAGATGTGGATGAACATCATTATTTAGTGAATTCAGCCTCAGTCTGTCTTGGACATAAAGACATTTTATCAGATATTAAGACATTTAATGATCCTAATATCAGAGTTTTATCAGCCTTTAGTCTCCAATCTGACCTTTGACCTTCTCTCTGCAGGTGTGGTTGGTGTCTGTGAAATGAACGCTGTGATTGGTTGGATGTGATGGTGGGAGGAGGAACTGCTGGTGCTTTTATAAAACACAGAAACTTT
>NW_015121433.1:0-1111 GCF_001443285.1 Poecilia latipinna
AGGACAACACAGACTTCCTCAACTCACTGAACACTTTCTTCAGCCGGTTTGAAGAAACTAACACTACAAAACCTACAAAAGCCCCAGTCAACCCAGACAGCACAACACTTCAACTGGACCCAGCGGACGTGAGGAGGACCCTACTCAAGGTGAACCCCAGGAAAGCTGCAGGTTAAGATAATATACCCGGGCGCGTACACAGAGACTGTTCTGACTCACTCACTGACGTCCTCACAGACATCTACAACATCTCTCTGAACCAAGCCATCATACCAGCAAGTTTCAAAGCCACCACCATCATACCACTACCCAAGAAGTCACCAGCATCACCACTCAATGACTACAGACCCATACCACTCACTACGATCTTGATGAAGTGCTTTGAAAGATTGGTAAAGGTATGGTAACATCCACCCTCCCCACTACTATCCATATCAATTTGCCTACCACCCCGAGTGCTCCACTGATGATGTCATAGCAGCAGCACTTCACCTCTGCCTGGCTCAGCTGGAGAACAAAAACAGTCACACAAGGTTGCTGTTCATTGACTTCAGCTCTGCGTTCAACACTGTCATCCCCCAACATCTGGTGAACAAGCTGAGTTCAAAAGGCATCAGCACTTCACTATGCAACTGGCTGCTGGACTTTCTAACAGACTGCAGACAGTCAGAGTTGGAAACAACTCCTCAGTGACCAGCATCATAAACACTGGGGTGCTGCAGGAATGTGTGCTATCTCCCCTGCCGTTCACGCTGATGACCCACGACTGCAGTGCCAGACTTGAAACAAATCACATCATCAAATTCGCAGATGAAACGACAGTGGTGGGCCTCATCAGAGACAACGATGACTCAGCGTACAGAGAGGAGGTACATCAACTCATCAACTGGTGTGAGAGAAATGACCTGCTACTCAATGTCAACAAAACAAAAGAAATAACTCTGCACTTCAGGAAAGAAAAAACAACTCACATCCCACTCATCATCAATGGCAGTGCTGTGGAGTCTGTGAAAAGCACAAAGTTCCTTGGAGTGCACATCACAGATAACCTCACATGGACTACAAACACCACCTCCCTGGTCAAAAAGGCTCAGACACATCTCCACTTCCT
>NW_015121434.1:0-1111 GCF_001443285.1 Poecilia latipinna
TTCATGTCATTTCATTCATGTCATTTCATCTCATTTCATTTCATTTCATTTCAATTTTGGGGGTAAAAACGGACAGGGCACCCCTATGCCTCGTAGGCGGTGGATCGAAACCACAATGTCCCTCTTACAGTCTAATGAAGAACACGTAAGGAAATAAAATTGTTAAAGGATGTTAGAGTTAAAATTAGGAAAGGAAATTCAACCGTCCATGGCATGACTTTTTTTGTTTTGTTTTTTTGTAGAAGAAAATATTTTCCTGCAGACTTGTGAGAGCTTCATCATCTGTAATTACACATTAATCATAAAGTCGAACCATTACATATTTTTTGGAACCAAATATTATTACCTTTATGTTGCTTGTTATTTATTTATTATTTCTTTTTGTTACCTCAGGTCAACGTCATGCCATAGAAGGGTGATGAACTATTAAAGAACAAAGTCTGAAATTTTTGTTGTGTTAGTTTTTATATATTTTTGTAATCCAAGTTAAAAAGAATAAATGTTAAATTTTATGAAAATATAAAATGGGTGAAGTGTTAGGAGGATCTAATTTTCATCTTTAAAGTAAAAAAGTATTAAAATTATATTCACTAAGTTGTTAGAGTTAACCAAAATGTAAATATAATAGAATGTTAGGATGATATTTCAAACTTAATAAAATGCAAAAAATGAATAAAGTGTTGGGTTAATATTTTAAAATGAATAAAATGTAAAATGAATAAAAGGCAGATATTACTTAAAACTTAATAAAGTAAAATTAGAAATGTTAAGCTACTATCCTTTAAAGTCAATGAAGCAATAATGAGTGATGCGTAAAACAATGTGTTAGTTTTAAAAACCAAACTTATTGAAATATCTATGTAATATTTAAAGGTTAATGAACTACAGAAAGGATGCAATGTTAAACAAAATGAAATGGTAAGAAAAGCTTAGAAGTCTGAGTATTGAAAGGCACAGAACAATGAACACATTCATAAAACATCAAATCAATAAAGTAAATCAGGATTAAAGGCAGTACGCTCAAAATACACTGGCATGATTAAACTAGGATTAAAAGTAAGTAAAAATGTTTTCTGATCAAACTTTAATCATTGTAATGAAATCAAATCAC
>NW_015121435.1:0-1111 GCF_001443285.1 Poecilia latipinna
AGTAAAGGTACGACATGTTTTTGTTTAGTTTTTTAAAGGTAAGTTGCTGCCGGTCCCAGTCTGCTCCAGAGCCTCGAGCAGCGTTGGCCCCTGGCCTCCAGCAGCAGCCACCAGTCCGGGCGGTCCTTTGTGGTGGACCTCCGGTCAACCGCCATGCTAAGGGCCCTCAGATTCCTCCAGTTGTTCCATCCGAGCCGGCTGGTTCTAGCCCGGCGGCTCAGCCTTGGATGTCGTCGTCTGCTGGACTTGCACCTGTGTAGGGCGTTCTTTCCGATGCACCATCTCCCCCCGGTTTACAGACTTTTGGGATGGTCTCGAGTTGCCCACAAGAGGGCGCCAGGAACTGTTCAGTTGTAGTTTGGTTTTTTTTGGGTCTGTTATCCGCCATTGAAGGGGGGGTACTGTCATGATGCATTTCTGTTGTCCCTGTGTTTCCTTCATCCCCGCCACCTGAACATTATCATTCGCACCTGTTTTGAGTTCATGGTTGTGTAGTTCCCAGTATATTTAAGTTTTGTGTTCTTTGTTTCTTGTGGTGTCCTCTGTTCACACTTACTGCGTTCTCAGTAAAGTTAGAGTTGTATTTTGTTGTCTGGAAAGGTGCCAGATCTGAAAATAAAAGCTGTTACGCTTTCACACTCGACTGGTCTTACCTGTGTCCCCCATGATGGCGAAACCCCACATTAAGCCTAAAACATACTACTACAACAGAGACTGAATGTTCTGTTCTGTGCGCAAAATTCTTGAATGTTTTTTTTTTGGTTAATCCTAAAACATGAAGTGGCATTGTTGTCAGCTGCTATGGCAACGGGTCTGCGAGTAGCTTGGCCTATACCAGTGTTTATCAATTCCGGTCCTCATGCCCCCCTGCCCTGCATGTTTTAGATGTTTCCCTTCTGCCACACACCTGGATTCAATATTTTGGTGATTGACAGGCCTCTGCAGTTCTTGAAGGTCATGCAATCATTTGAATCAGCTGTTCTGGAGTAGAGGCACATCTAAAACATGCAGAGCAGGGGGCCCAAGGACTGGAACTGAGAAGCACTGGCCTATACAGAGCGAGAAAGTGGTTTCGGTTTTTTCCCTTTGCTGTGGATCATAGCACGAAATT
>NW_015121436.1:0-1109 GCF_001443285.1 Poecilia latipinna
TCAACACTCATTTGACTGTGGATCTGCATGCATATTTGTGTTGATTCTACATTGAATAAGTTAGGAATCAATGGTGATTCAACCATCATCTGAACGTGGATCTGCATGCATATTTGTGTTGATTCTACATTGAATCAGTTAGGAATCAACGTTGATTCAACCATCATCTGAATGTGGATCTACATGCAGATTTGGGTTGATTTTATATTGAATGAAAGCTAAGGATTTATGTACATTTTTAGGTCTGATAGGTCTACATCATAACATGCCACTAAAAGTTTCTTCACTGGTGTTAAACACACTATATTATTGGCAGATCATGGGTAAACTGTGTACAAAAGGTTAAAAATGACAACATGGGTTTGATATAACATTTTATTTAAGAAAAGAGGGACAGATCTTTAAACATATTTGATTCCTTTTTGACTGTCAAAACAACAGTCTGTTGTCCACAGAAGAACAGAGTCCATGAGGTTAAGCTTTGTACTGTATGAAGTAGGGAAACAGTACAAGTTGTGGTAACCCCAGTTTGACTCTGGTTGGCGTCACTTTGATTCCTTGTGATGTCTTCCTCTTGTTCTGGCTTGTAATGAAGCCACTTCTTGACAATTTTGCTGCAGTCCTCAAGAGTCAGCTTTCGGTCAAACTGCAGAGCAACAGCTGAAAAACACAAAAATAAAAGTGAGGAAGGTGCCGGTTAGAAAGATGATAAACATTTGAAAAGTTCTGAAACACAATGAAAGATTAAACACTGTACTGGTTACAGGTCTGAGAACAAATACAAACCATATAGTTCCCCATGTACACTCACTGTTAAATTAATATTTATCTTAATGTTTACGTATACAACTACATTTACCCATCAAGCTGCAGTATAGTGTAGGATTTATGATATTGATATTAAATCAATATTTAAAATAAAGGGCTGTTTATCAGAAAACCTAACGATAAAACTCAGGGAGGATCAGGTTTATTTAACACACCAGAGACAAATAAATCGAACAAAAGGTGATTTATAGTGTAGTTGGAAAAATTATAATTTATACAGAATAAACTTCCATCAAATAGCTGGTTCAATCTTCCATCAACTACAAATATTTCCAAATAAG
>NW_015121437.1:0-1109 GCF_001443285.1 Poecilia latipinna
TTTTTCTGCTTCTTCTCATTTCATTTCAGCAAGTGTTCTGCAGTTGAACTCAAATGTTTCTACAATTTTCAGCAGTAACATTCAGCACTAACACTACATTTTTACAGGAAAGGTAAATGTTTTACTTACTTTCTAAGACAGTAAACATATATCTATGTGTAGAGGTTAAATTGGTTAGAAACATGGTAAACTGTAATAGAAGACAGCTGAAGCAGTAAAGAGAAAAATATAATGAAGACAAGACACAGTAAATTACTGAAGAAAATAATCAAACAGTTTCTACAATCAAGAAAAATCAATGCATGAAAATTAGTTTTTAGGACAAACACACTGAAGATCAGTTTATACCCAGTAGTCATAAGGACTATAAAATGCAACTACTACAATTTATCACTCAATTTTGTTATAATCCATGTCATTTTATTGAATGGTTTATATTATAACAATACAGTTTGTCATTATTTTTGCTACAGAATATGCCAGAAAAAAACAATGCATCAAAAAAAGTTTCACATCTCTAGGTGTCCAAATGTGAAGATCCAAATGATCACGTCTAACAAATACAACAATTTCTCAGCTTTATAGACATGAAATCCCTCCAGTCTTTAATTCTAGTTTTTAACCAAATCAATTTTATAGTGAACCTCAACATAGGACACACATTGAATCAATCAAATTTTATTTGTATAGCACATTTCAGCATGAAGGCATTTCAAAGTGCTTTACATCATTACAAACACAAAAACAGTCATGCAACATAGAATCAATAATCAAACAGTCATTCTTAAGAATAGAGAAAAAATGGGTTTAAATTTTTAAAATCAGATTAATCCTCTGAGAATTTTCTCTGAAAAGAAACTGGAGAACTTGTTGCAGGCGGATTGAAATTCAGATAGTAACATCATAGGAAGGTGACATTTCTACAGCTTTTCATCTGTGTGATGCCTCATATGGCGAGTTAAATGAATTTTTTGATGAAAACTTTTTCCACAGGTCACACATGAAAACGGCTTTTCACCAGTGTGAATCATCATGTGTTCAGTTAAAATTTGTTTTCGACTGAAACTTTTTCCACAATTCACACATGAAAACGTCTTTTCACCAGTGTG
>NW_015121438.1:0-1109 GCF_001443285.1 Poecilia latipinna
TTGTTAATTCTCAGTATTCAGCCACGCCTTTAACTCCTCCCAACTCTAGCAGACTGACTACTGACCAGCTCTCCGTCTCACGGGTCCGAAAAGACTCTAATTCCCGGGTATTACCGCAATTTAGAATTTAGAGAACTTTTATTTAAGCTGGGCGTGAGAAGGATTCGTCTAAGCTCTAACTACCTTCATCCAGACGTTATGCCCCGCTTCAGTTCATGACTCAGACATCGGAGTAGCCCCGCCGATGTCCGAACTCATGAACCACATCTGTTAACGGTAGCTCCTTCCCTGTAATTAACGTGCACTTGGTAACCGGCTTAGATAATTTTAGCGACTAGGAATAAGTCCCAGGGACATTATTTATCTGAACTAAAGAACGTAGGAAGCCACCCTAAGTTACTAGGACCATAAGCATTGATTTTACAATGATCAGAGAAATTAAATCTAGATGACTCAATTAATTTAACTGTCCACAACATCAAATTAGATTTTAGTAATTTTATTAGCAAGCTTAAGCAAGGGAAAAGACATACAGCATCTCAATTGAAAAAATTAAGAAATTAAAACTTTTAAGAATCATCAGAAATTACTCCTACTTCTAACCCTACACTGTGTCTTAATCTAAATAGAGGCTTTGGGGGAGGCAGTATTACTCAAACCCAGATGCAGAGACGATCTTGGCAGCAGAAAACTTTAACGTCCATGGATGGAGTCCTGTCTTTTTCTTGGCAGAATCCTTTCAGAATAAATCCAAAGTTGAACTGGTGAGAATCCTCAACGAACTCAGTTCCTTATCCAAAAAGGGTCTTGGTATATTCCCCATGTCCACTGCAGCATCGTTGTAATCCTTTGGGTAGAGAGTGAGGCCACAGTCGAATCAAAGTCCCGGGTTGTGGGTAAACGGATCTTGTCCCTTTCTCGGGCAGCGAGCAGTCGTCCCGGGGTGTCATCACTCAGGCCTCCGCTGACTCTGCTCCTCCATCTGCTCGACTCGAACGCTGCGGAACAAAGAACCTCGATCCTCCTGTCTGGTGTCTTTTTATTCTTATCAGCAGCCACACACTTTCTTTCCTCATGGACGTTTTTACTTGACGTCAACTGTTCTTTAG
>NW_015121439.1:0-1108 GCF_001443285.1 Poecilia latipinna
TGATAAAAGCTGGTTAGCTCTTGAATTGCTACAAAATAAAGCTGTATGTCCCTCAGCCCACTGGCTGCAATGTTGACACCTTGAGATGCCATGAGACCTAAATTCTGAACATCATGGCATGGAGTGCATCCCAGTTTTCCATGTCTGGCATATAACCGTTCATTTCAATTGATTATCACTTCAATTTTTAGAGTTATTTTTTTTAACAAAAGCCCTACTAGGGACAAGTGCTGCGAATTAGCTGCTGCTATTGCACCATGATGCAAACATGGGACTGCTGTTTTATTCAGTTTGTCTATGTCGATGTGTGTCTGTCCCTGTCAAATAAACTTTATAATACTTTTAGCTTTTAAACTGGTTATATTGATCAGTAAGCCTATCATGACCTGTTTGTTCTGATGATCCTGCAGCTTCCACTTCATCTTCCTAACATGATGCCTCCTCACCCTGACTCTCATACTGATAGGAGGAACCACAGAGCTCTGCTAGGTTAAAGTTCATCTTCTGAAGTTGGGATATTTTTCCTCCAACAAGTTCCAGAGGAATCACCTCAAACCAGATGTTGGACTGGATTTTATTTCACTGTCATTTGTGAATGTTAGAGCCTCATTTTCAACAGTGGAGCTATAAAGGTTGAAAAAGGTTATTATTTTGGAGAAAGTCTCAACATCAATATTTCCACTAAATAAGAGGCAAAAAAATTTGTTTGATAAAGGAAAAGCCTCTCAGACTCTGAGCCTGTCAGCACCAAACTATTTTTTATATTAGACAATGAATTTGATTTCACATAATTATCGCAGAAGCCATTTGTTAGTTGAATACTTAATGAAACATATTTACTGTGTTTGATGTTTGTTGTAAATAACGTATAGTCACAGACTAACGAGGTAAAGTTTGTCTTTTATTGAACGTTCAGAAACTACAGCGGCTGTAAAGAGCCACAGCAAAGAAAACAACCTGAACAGGTGATCAACTCTAAACCACTCGCACCTTTTTACTGTCTCTGACATTTAAGCACACCCGTTGCCATGGCAATCGCCTGCGCCCTGCAAACCGAGCGAAGATTACGTTAAAAACATAACATTCAGTCCGTTACGATATTAGGTTT
>NW_015121440.1:0-1108 GCF_001443285.1 Poecilia latipinna
GTGTAGCAGCATAAATGGTGCGCTGCCACTTTAAGGCCAATTTCAGCTGCTGCATATAAGCAAGCCTTCACCTGTCATGAGGCTGCTTGCGTCGTGACGTCAACCAAATCTGCTTCCTTTGTTTGCACTGTTCTGGGTAAGCGTGGCTGTTTTATTGTTTGTCGGCTTTAATAATGGCTATTAATACTAATTGGTTTATCTGCTTAGCCTCCTTTGCTGCACCTCCAATATTTGGACCGATCTGTCCGTTCATTCATTTGCTGACAGGAAGGTAAGGGCTTAGCGTGGCTAAGTAACGTCTACCCCATGTAAACAAAACCTTCACATAGCGTTTTCTTACAGCTGCATTGCATCTAGTCAGAGTTGGGGATCTGATTATTTGGCAGTGCAGTCATTTATCAGTTCACAGGTAAGCGGCTGCTGCAAGTTATGTTTTTGTTAGCAGTTGTATTAATAATTTGCTCTATTCTTTTTAGCCTTCTGATGACTCATCAGCATTGTACCTGGAGTGACACTCGCTGCTGTTTTGCCTACTTATAAATTGTTTTAAAATACTAATCTGCACTTTCCCTGGGGATAACGTGCAACATTGCAGGGCTCTTGTATCTCTGTTTTACTTGTATTGTTTTAATTTCTTGTCTGTCTTTTAGGGACTGAGGCTTCTGTGGTGGCAGTGGTGACCCCTGGTGGCGGTGTCTTGTCTTGTGTGATTTGTTGGAGCACCTTTTTTTTCTTTGTTTGCCGTGTTTTGTAGTGTCCAGGGTGGTCCCCTTTTTCTGCACTGGATGTTGCCCCTTCCCTCACTACTTCCCCCATCGGTAAGCCTCAGTTTCCTTTGAAATTTAGACATTTTATTATCTTGTCAAATGCATTCACTGTTTTAACTATTCAATTTCAGATTATTGGGAATTTAAAAGATATTTTGAAGTTTAATAAATTTTGTAGAACTTTCTGAATCTTGTCTCCTCATTTCCAGTAGAACTTACCTGTGTCCTTACTACATTATATTTTCCTGGATTTATTCCAGGTGGCGTTGTTGGTCATCGTAACCTTTAATATTTTATATTTGGGTTCATACTAAGAAAATCCACCCCCCAGGTTGCCACAC
>NW_015121441.1:0-1107 GCF_001443285.1 Poecilia latipinna
GTTCATATCTCTCAGGCCGCTCTCAGTTTGTTCAGTTACAATCAATTACCTCTCGCCCAGTTCCCGCCTCTTCAGGTGTTTCCCAGGGCTCTGACCTGGGACCCTTGTTGTTTATCATTTACCTCCTCCCCCTTGGTAATATTTTTCGCAAACATAACATCCAGTTTCACTGCTATGCAGATGACACCCAACTCTATGTTTCAACCAAACCTAGTTCCAAGCTTCCATTTTCCTCCCTCACTGATTGTCTTCTTGAAATAAAACAATGGTCTACTTCTCTTAGTATTGAACTTTACTTCAATACTAAGTAAATTTGATAATTTCTCCATTTCAGTTGATAACTCCTCCATTTTTCCCTCCCCTCAGGTTAAGAGTCTGGGTGTCATCCTCGATAGCACCCTCTCTTTTGCCTCCCATGTCAATAATATCACTCGGTCAGCTTATTTTCATCTCCGAAATATTCGCCGTCTCTGTCCTTCTCTCACTCCGCACTCCACTGCTGTTCTGGTCCACAGTTTGGTCACATCTCGTTTAGACTATTGTAATTCTCTACTTTTTGGCCTGCCACAGAAAAATCTGCATAAACTACAATTGGTTCAAAATTCAGCTGCTCGTATTATTACTCAGACCCCCTTAATTCATCACATCACACCTATTTTACGACAGCTCCATTGGCTTCCAATCACATATCGCATCAACTATAAAATACTTCTTCTAACTTTTAAAGTAGTTCACAACCTCACACCTTCATATCTCTCGGACCTCCTTCACATTGCCACACCCACCCGTCTCCTCAGATCCTCTTCTTCTATCCATCTCACCGTTTCCCCTGCTCGTCTTGTCACTATGGGGAGCAGAGCATTCAGTCGCTCTGCTCCCAAACTCTGGAACACACTCCCACCTGATCTCCGTAACATCGAGTCTTTGCAATATTTTAAGTCCAAACTCAAAACCCATTTGTTTGAAGTAGCATACAGCTTTTAATTACCTTTGTACTGTCTTATAAATCTTGTGTGTTTTTTTTATTACCGGTATGTATTTTATAATCTTCTTGCTTTTATGTCAAGGTGACCTTGGGTGTCCAGAAAGGCGCCTACAAATAAAATG
>NW_015121442.1:0-1107 GCF_001443285.1 Poecilia latipinna
TACTGTTAAGGGTGAAGGCCTCTCCAAGGAGCCACTGCTGTCTTAAATTTTGATTTTTTTTCAATGCGTGA
The DNA here is from genome assembly GCF_001443285.1 of Poecilia latipinna. Classification (NCBI taxonomy): domain Eukaryota; kingdom Metazoa; phylum Chordata; class Actinopteri; order Cyprinodontiformes; family Poeciliidae; genus Poecilia; species Poecilia latipinna. The sequence continues at coordinate 72 of NW_015121442.1, forward strand.
TCCATCTACTGATCTGTGAACTCGGTAAACTATCACCTAAAAAGGGAATTAGCTTTTTTTGTTTAATAAGTGGATTGAATTAATTACCTCTTCTCCTCTGTGATTGTCGTTTTTATTAAGTCTTACAGAGAACCATCCAACGAATGCTCAGTTATGGAGGAAAGACTGCATGTCCCACTTGGTTATTTAGTCAGGAACACTTGTTAGCTTTTGTTTACCTGATTCAGACATAGTGCATATTTGGGCCGAGCCCAGCAGCTCTCTGGCTTTTGCAGCGGCACAAGTTCTTCCATGGAAGCAGCAGCCAGTTTATACTAATCAAAGTTATACAAGCTCTGTGACTTCACACCAGTGGAAAGCTGTACACTTTCTCCTGCTGTTACCAGTAGCCATCCAAAAGCAGCAGGACAGTTTTGTGGTCACAGAGCAGAGACTCTCTTTCTACCTGGGTGGTCTGCTGACAGTGACAGCTGCTGTCTTTGTGAAACAAGACACACAAAAAAAAAAATCACCCAAAAATTTTCTCTTAGCAGAACTGCATACGAGGATGTTTATTTGGGCCATCTTATCTCTGAAATGTATTGATTCTCAGCTGCAAAGTTTCACAAAAGAGAGTTCAGCAAAGCGTCACCAAAGAGCTGCGGCGGTTTCCGAGCAACTGAGATTGTGCAGATAGAGCGACAGCACATCAAAGCAGCAAGCTCTGCCTTCTGTCTGCAGGAGGCCGTCGGGTCGTGAACAGCAACGACAACGCCGTGCATATTCTGAAGAGGATCGTCTGGATTTTTTGTTTTCAGAAAAACGGCCTGAAATGGGTTAGACAAAATGCCAAGAGGCATGGCAGCTCTTCACCGTGGAGGGAAAATCATAAAACGACAAGCGACGAGATCGTAATTTAACTGTCGGGCCTGCCTGCAAAGCGTTGTATGTGGTTTGAAACATTAACCCACATTTGAACACAGGGCCGTGCAGAGATCACTAAAGGGGCAGGTGCTCAAAAAAAAGAAAAAAAAAAAAGGCACATCTAACCGCATTT
>NW_015121443.1:0-1107 GCF_001443285.1 Poecilia latipinna
GGGCCGCAGCAAAATTTCTAAGTCTTGACCGGTCCGCAGTAATAAAAAGGTTGGGGACTACTACTGTAGCTGACAAAATCTAACACGTTACAAAATCAGTGGGTTTCTTTTCATTATAGTTTAGTGAGAAATTCCTTCTTTCCTGATCTGCAGGATGAGTCTTAAGGTGTGGTCTCTGTAAATCTACACCTAAGGCTATGAAAGTCTAAATGTTGCTAAGAAACACATTGTTTCCTGAGTTGTTTATGCAAATATACCTTTGTCTTCCCTGCTCTTACTGTTGATTGCAAATCTGGAAAGGATTTCATTCAACCTTTTTCCAACATTTAGTTTCACCATGTAGTAAAGCCAAGTTAGGACTTAGTTTTTGGAAACAGCACAGTTTAAGCCCTACAGAGCACGAGACGGCAAACAGCCAACAGGCTCTAAAAACAGATGCTTACGTAGAACCTCCACTGATGTGTAAGTTAAGTTTGGTTGCTTTCTGAAATGCAGTCTGTCTGTGATGGATTGATCAATGCAGCTCTGGTACCTATGTGTGTGTTTGCTCAGACACGCATGCATTTGGACACGCCTGTTCATACAGGTAAACCCTTCCTTACAGTCTTTCTCTGGTACATGTAAAATTCCACAGTCATTTGACACCCACCCACTGGCGGCCAGCGGCTTCTGAGTAATGGTAGATATACACTCTAAAAAGAAAATAGTTGAACCAACTATTTTGCTTCTATAGGTAACAAGCAATTCAATTAAGTTTATCCAACTTAATTTATTAAGTTTAACCAATTCAATATATTATAATCATCCAACTCAATTTGTTAATTTTTTTAAACAAATTTATTAAGTATGTTTAAGATGACAGATTTAAGTCAGTCTTACTCAAATCATTTAGTTTACTTTAAATAAAGAAGTAAATTAATAAAGGATCTCTTTTTTCAAAGGGTTTTTGGCTGAGGCAGCCTTTATTTGAGCGTAGTTATTCAGGAAAGGGGTTAATGACAGAAAGGAAGACCTGCAGCTAAGGTCATCAGGTTGGGCATCAAACCTGCAAAGGCTGCGTCAAGGACCAAGTCTTCCTTATGTGGATTGTGCTCTACCCCTGCGCCA
>NW_015121444.1:0-1107 GCF_001443285.1 Poecilia latipinna
TTATTATAATTGCTAATGAAGTACACTTTTTTTGTTTCTTAATGTCTTTTATTATTCTTCTTTGCCACTTTGTACATTACATGCGTCATTCACACATCAGGCTACCAGAACACACCATTTGCTTAGACTGCAAACATATGTTGAAGATAAAAACATTGATGAACAAGTTATAACAACAACCTCACAATGTCAAAGACATACGGAGCTTAATTAAAACAGGTGAAGTTTATTAAGTCGCAACAAACAGAGCCTCCATGCAGTTATGATATCAATGATTGTTATAGGTATAGCTATTTTGAGCATATATTTTAAACATATTTAAAATATATTTTAAATGTACACTTGAGCAAGTGTATATTTGCACTTCCCCGAATATATATTTTGTTCACTTAATAGATTTCTTTAAAGTTATAATGTCAAAATTGGTACAAGCATGTTTTTAGTATACTTTGTATATATTTATAGGTAGTACACTTAATACTTAGTATACTTAAAATATATTTACACAAATGTAAGTATATTTGAAATATACTAAAGTACTTTTTTTCACTAGGGTTGATTTATGAGCTGAATGGCTCATTTTCTTTTTGTGTGAATGGTTTATACTTGTTCCTACTCCTTTTCAGTCATAATTATTTTAGTTACATTAACTATTCACATGTACAACTGAGTGAGTAAAATGAAAAATAAAATGAAAACGCGTATCATTACATAACAAAACATTCATGCCTGTAGTCAAATTAACCCTTTTTGTTTGCAGAAGGCTTTAACTGTGCCAAAAAATTTAAAATATGAAATGGAAGCAAATACTGTATTCAAACAACCCAACTTAGAGCTAAGCTTATGAGCTGTTCCAATCAATCATTAAAAATTGGCAAAAACAAAAAATACATAAAATATAAAACACTTGGTGCCAAATTTAGAATTTTTGGAAAAAATTGAATCCAGGATTAGTGATGTTTTGATGCATATTTTATTGATTCCATTACATTTTTGTTTTTCAAACTGTGACTGAAAACTGAAAAAACTGTAAATAATAGGAAATACTCTAAATGTAAACCAAAAATAAAATTAAACAGTTTCTTTAAGCAGACCCAATCAATCAAG
>NW_015121445.1:0-1107 GCF_001443285.1 Poecilia latipinna
GTTCGACCGAAGGGCTGATCCCTTCCGGCAAATGGCTGGACACTACCCGGGATTCGGCCGCTCTCAGCCCCGCCACAAGTTGTCAAAAATACCCCTGCACGGTTCTCCGGAACCGGGGGCCGGTCCCAGGACCTCCGCCGGGCCGTCCCCTGTCCTGGAGGCCCAGGGGGGGAGTTATGGAGCTTCTTTACCCGGGATCGGGGCACCGGAACCCGGGCAGGGGCTCAGACATTCGGTGGAACCCCTGGACGTCTCCTTATGGCTGGGCGCTTTAAAATGGCACAAGTCCCGTTCCACCGAATGGCTGAACCCTTCCAGCAAATGGCTGGACCCTACCCGGGATTCGGACACTCTCAGCCCCGCTACAACTTGTCAAAAATACCCCTGCACGGTTCTCCGGAACCGGGGGACGGTACCCGCACCTCCGCCGGGCCGGCCCCCGTCCTGGAACACTGGGGGGGGAGTTATGGAGCTTCTTTACCCGGGATCGGGGCAACGGAACCCGGGCAGGGGCTCAGACATTCGGTGGAACCCCTGGACGTCTCCTTATGGCTCTGGGAAGGCGGCAGCCATTAGGCAGCACCACCCCATGACGACTTATGGCAGAAAATGCTGCTCCGGATCCACTGCCGTTTGTGTTGGGTACCAGAAACAGGGCACCGTTGGTACGTCTTCCCTCCTGTAGGGGGTCAAGGGAAAGCTCACAGTGCTCTGCTCTGCTCTGCTCCGCTTCGGGCGACACGACCGCAAGACTAACCGAGCCACCTGAACCCCAATAACCCTATCTCGAGTCCCCGTCCCGCAGAATGGAAGCACCACCCCGTGCTTCCTTTTGTCGGGGCGGGGCCACAAAAAGCAACACCCGCGGGTTGTTCATCTTCACCTTCTGCATCGACCCCCAATCGTTTTTTTTTGCGATTGGGGGGGTCAATAAAGTGGCGGTTCGAGGGATCGCGGCAGCCGAGGAAAACCGCCAAACTACAGGGATCCACGGGTACGACGAAAGCACAACTGGCACACATGCTTCAGGAGGTGGTCGGAGCAGTCCGCCGGAGACTGGTCGTCAGAGATGGCGTAGGCGTACATGTCGCAAGACTGATCGGGCCA
>NW_015121446.1:0-1106 GCF_001443285.1 Poecilia latipinna
GGCAGTTCAATATTTACAGAATTTTTAAATAAAATAACAGAGAAATGAGCAAGTAATAGTCATATCAACAAGTGCAGGGCTCATTTGAAATATGACATATTAGTAGTAACTATAAATGTTAATTAGATTTTTAAAAGTTTATTATTCTGGAGTGAAAACTGAAAACTTGTCTGAATTTTTGACTGATTTTGATCTTTAAAAAACAAAATTTATTCAGAGACTTATTGTAAATGACAAATGACTTGTCTGCATTAAAGTGATGGGAGATACTGAGATCTGGACTGCAGCACATAGGCCAGGTCTGGCTCAAAGGCAGTGGTATTGACAGGCCCGGTGGCATGGGCGGGCATTGAGGGACATTGCCGCCCAGAGTCAGCCGTGCCCCCCCTGGACTGGAAGATGTTTATTGTTTTTACCTTAGAATGGCCAACAGTTTGTTATTCTTATATCAATTTGATACAATAGGAGCTTCCGCACTTCCCATATCCGTGTCCTCTGTCACCTTTTTCAGCAGTTAAAACAGTTTAATCAGTTAAGTCGTAACCTGTTTTTCCGAGCCGCCTTCAAACGCAACATGAGCGCTAAGACGCTCGCGCTGGGTTTACACCTGTGCGGCAGTGAAGGAGACCTTCTACTGCTGGGCGGAGCTACGCAGGTTTGTTAGAATCATGGCAGCAAACCAGCAAATCGCAAAGAACTTTTCACAGATTTTCCCCCAAACTAACCGGCTGAGTTGAGTAAAGCTGTTGGATGCAGGTAATGTTAGCTAAAGGATGACTAGCTAATAACAATACTAAAGCTTGTTAACAAGTAGCTTGTAGGCTACTGGTGTTGTCCATGTTAAGCTACGTAAATTCATTTTGCCCCCCCAAAATAAGTCCATGTCCCCCCTGTTAAACTCGTCTGGAGCCGGGGCTGGATATTGATGCACGAGATGTCTCGTAAGTGAGAGTCCGTTAGCCGTGTCCTCACACGGCTCTTATTCAAGTTCATAACCGAGAAGACACACACGACGTATTTGTGTGTCTTCTCACACAAATACGTCGACCCAAACAAGATTAGCATTTTCTTTCCAAATGCTCGAATCTCTCGAAACCTGTCGGTAA
>NW_015121447.1:0-1106 GCF_001443285.1 Poecilia latipinna
TCATGTGGACCTTCGATTGATTTCTGCCAGTTGGTGAACATAACATCTTCTCTATAAATGACATGTTTTAGATCATCCAGTAACTCCTCCTTGGTTTTACGATTTTGACGTTTATTCTCCAGTTTGCTGGAGCCCTCAGGTGTTGCTGATCCACTGAATCCTCGTCTGCTTGGATCAATCCAGGATCCTCCTCTGGTCATTGAATGTTCATCAAACAAAAACCTTAAACCGTCTCTCATATTCGTCTTCTTCTCTGTCAGATCCAGAGCCATCAGAATCAGAGGGAAGGTCCGGAAGTTTCTGGCAGATTCTGCTATAACAGATGCAACAAAGTAAGTGGTGCACCAGGCCTCCTTCTCTACTGGCTCGATGTTTGCAGACTTTCCTAGGAAAATGTTCTTGAAATACTGAACACATTTAACTTCAGGGCTTTGCTGATCTGTTGGATCACCATGGATACCTGCTTTGATATCTGGGTAATTTTTCTTTCCCATTTGGACTGAGATACTTTGCTTCACCTTGTTGATCAGCTTCTTTCCAACAGGATAAACATAAAGAGTTTGAGGATCAACTTCATAAATCCAGTTATTAACCATCAGGTATGTGATCTCTGTCTCTCCATCCTTTGCAAAGTGGCGGATGATGTTTCTGATGTCACTTCCTGATTTAATCAAATAACACTTTTTAAGAAGCTCTTTCACATCATCTTCTTTTGTCAACCAGTCAATTGCTCCATTTTTATCTCTTTTCCCAACAACATAGTTGTTCATGTTGAAATCGTTCAAGTCGGCTTTATCTGGTATTGGTTGGTTTGAGTGAAAGAATCCCCAACTAAGAGCTTCAAGATATTTAACATTTTGTTTTAATGTTTCAAATATTTTGTCCAAAACTTCAGGAGTTACAAAATGACTTGGTTTATCCGGCCAGCTGCTTCTGTACTTATCAAAACGTGAGTCAACTGATGAGTCTTCATTGTCTCCATTCCCCAGCAGCGCCGTCTGATTGGTGGGAACTTCCTGCCCGGTGCAGTTTCGGCGGTCGTCCCTCCTCCGGATCTCTCCGGTCGGGCCGACAGTCAGAACCAGCTTCTTGCTGTGATCTCCAGA
>NW_015121448.1:0-1105 GCF_001443285.1 Poecilia latipinna
GAAAACGACAGGGCCGTGCAGAGATCACTAAAGGGGCAGTTGCTCAAAAAAAAGGCACATCTAACCGCATTCTAGGACAGAATATTAACAAAGCCACTCAGCTTTCAGAGTTTAATAAACAATGATAAATTACAAAATTGTGAGATATACAATCAAAGCTAAGGAAAATCTCTATATAGAGCATAAAACTATGCATATGTAAGATATTTTATTAGTAATTTCTTTCTGCAGGTCTATTTTGTTATAGGAAAGTATTGCAATATTTAAACCCGCAATTTAGCAAGATATGTAAATCGGAGCTGGTGGTCTAGCTCTGATTTACATATTTTGTCTTTACAGAATTGCACTATTAAAAATATAAACAAGGGCACAATGCAACCTTTTAGTGTACTGTAATCTATAAAAAGAGCTGCCTGTTTGCTACACTTGCAGTGGAGATGAATATGGTCCATTCAGGAAAGCAAAGCTGCATCAAACTTTAATGTGGAACTGCAGAAAAAAGAAAAAAAAGAAAAAGAAAAAAAATTAATTGTTAATGCATGTCACCATGAGAAAAGCCTACTGAGTTTTGCTTAATTTTTTTAAAATTAAAATCACACATTTTTGTCTCATGAAGTGAAATTATTTTTTTGCAAAACAAACTTATTTGTGCATGTCAGAAATCTTTTCTTGCTATTCTAAGTTTTTGTTTGTGACTCAAAGTTTTGCTTGTGATTCTCACATGACGTCATGGGCAAGACCCAAAATCGCAACAAAAGATTTCTGATGCAAATAAAAGTTTATGTTTGGCAAATAACTTAAGTTCACGAGAAAAAAATGAGTTATTTAATTTAGAAAAAAGTTATTTAAACAAAACATTTTGTTTTTAAAAAAGAAATCATTACAATTCCAAAAGTTTTGATCACAATTTTATTTTACTTAACTGAGGTTAGTTTTATTTTTCATTGAATTGTGAAAAAAATGTAACTTCATACTCTGCGAACCAGACCCTAAACTTAAAGTCTGGATGAGTTTTTTTCCCTTCATTAATGACTTTTATTACATACATTATATCTTTCATGGTAGTTCAGGTGAGTTATTTTTAATTTTAAATGAATATCCTTGT
>NW_015121449.1:0-1105 GCF_001443285.1 Poecilia latipinna
AGGAAGTTTGAACCTCTGCAACAAACTGCATTTTAATCACAACCAGCTGCTGATTTTACTGAGTTTTGGGATTTCCAGTTAAATCCTTTATTTTCCGGTTTGGGTTGAATCAGGTGTGGCCCACGTTGGGCTGTGGCGGGTCATATCCATGTTGGTTTATTCTCAGCTAAAATAGGTTTACTGTTGTTATCAAATGTAAAATATGTCAGAGATGCAGCTTTTCTGTCCACCACTGATCGCCAGTTTTCATTCTGCTCTGATCTTCCAGTTCCTGGATTTTTTTTCTCCAGAGAAAAATGTCCTGCAGGTTCTGAGTTTCAGGTAGAAGTTCTGGATGAAACAGAAAATATTAAGATTTTATCACTTTAGGCTTCAAAGCATTGACCTCTGACCTTCATGGGACGTGAATGTTTTACTTTAACTAGGACTTTCTGAAAGGCAAAGTTGATGAAAAATATTTTAATGCAAATATTTAAATTTGAACAGGAAAAGAACAGAATGAGCAGCAAATGAACCAAATGCAGAAGAAGAAAAATGTTTTTATTTCTCTAAAACACATGAAGAAAAACTGCAGCAAATAAACAAAAGGAAGATTTAATATTCAAATCTGACGAGTTTAGAAAAATAGGAGAAACAGAAAAAGAAAATGTTCAGAGAGAAAAACTGATCAACATTTCAATGAAATCTGATGAATGAGAGGAAAAAATAAGAGAAACAACATCTTGATATTCAGTGTGAAGCTTTGACTTAAAACGTTAGACTCTTTAGACTCAAATCAGCAAAGAAACGCTGACGAACCAGAACTGAACCACCAGAACCCAAATCCAGGAATCAGAGGTTCAGTGAATGTGGTGTTGAAGGTGTGGAGGTGGATCAGTGAGTCAGAGGAGACTCTGTAGAAGGACAGAATGCCAGCAGGACAGTCCACATACACTGATACTCTGTTAGAGACGGAGGAGGAGGAGAGACGAGTTTCTATGTTATTGTGACAGACAGAGTAACCATCATCAGAGCAGCTCAGCCTCCAGGAATGATCATTATATCCAAACCTACAGTCTCTACTGTCTCCTTTCCTCCTGATTCTTCTGTAACTCACTGATATATA
>NW_015121450.1:0-1105 GCF_001443285.1 Poecilia latipinna
TCAGAGCTGCGGAGGAGCACTGATTGAAGGAGCTCCACTCTCAGCATGGATCAGCAAGACTCACCGTTTTTACCATAGACATAATTTAAGTAATATAATCTTATATTATGTCTATGGTTTTTACCAAATTCTATAGTCTAAATCTGCTCCTTAGTCGCATCTTTTTGGGGTTGCTACTGCCTCTAGTGGCGTGGGGGTGGTAACGCAGCTAAAATAATTACATTACTAAATCAGAACACCGCAAAGTATTTTGTGTGTCGGCGTGGGATGCGGGGGGGATAAGAAGGGTTCGGTGAAGGCGCATATGAAACTGGGGGGTTCGGTACCTCAAAAAAGGTTAAGAACCACTGCACCAAGCACTGTAGCTAATGGGCTCTTTGCACCTCAGCTTCCGCGTTCGGGGTAATTGTTTCCGATCCAATACAAATATCATTTACATTAGGTGCTTGCAGGGCTTGGCCAAGGTTTGTACATCGATCCGAAGCCCCAACAAGTAAGCTGGAGAGAGGTTTTAAGATGTTCGCCTCGTTATACATTCACTGACACGAAGGTGAGTTTTACTTAAACTTTGTGGCTAACATTAACGTTAGCTTATGCTAGAAGGCAATATTCTCGGACATTGTTCTTGCAAAATGTGCTATTTAAGTATCTAAACATTCTAACGGACAATGTATTTATCTTATTTTCAAGTATATTATGTGTGTTTATTGTCGTTAGTGTCAGAGACTAACGGGTAGCTTCCGAAGCCTGACGGAGCTCAACAAGCCTCATAGCTTAATAGTAGCGCAGCTCTGGTGTCAGAGATCTGGTTCAGCTGTTCAGGTTCAAAGTTGCTGCTTTTAGAAAAATATGTTGCTTCATGTCTCCGTGTTATTTCGTTTTATTGCCTTTGCATGTTTCTTGTGAAGAGCTCAGGACGGTGTTTACAGCAGTATGTACAGGCGGATCAGTTGCTCGGCTGTCTGGCTCTGGTCTGCTCTCTCGTTCCCATAAACTTGCTCTTTCAGGCTGAATACAGAAGTGATTCCATGGAAATGACTCATGGAGGCTCCTTTATTTATCATCCGTATCCCTGGTATTTTTAGGCTGATCAGGAGTGAAGTTA
>NW_015121451.1:0-1105 GCF_001443285.1 Poecilia latipinna
AGATACTCCCTTAGAGTTTATTTTGTTTCCTGTGTGGAAAGTGTCGTTTGGTTTTCCTGTGTGGAAAGTGTCGTTTGGTTTTCCTGTGTGGAAAGTGTCTCTTTTTCCTACCACCAGGTGGTGTGTTGGGTAGCTCGCCATCCTCCGTCATCAAGCGAGTCGATGAAGGGGGAGAAAAAAAAACCTGACCTAAAAGGCCAGAAAACATACATTAAGTTCATATATAAATGTTCTATTTATATAAGCTAAATGGGAAAAAAAAACAACCAATCAAATACATACTGCTATGTATCAAATTCATAAAAATGGGAAAGAAAATTTAAAAATCCTTTTAAAAAGTGCACTTCATAATTCAAGTTCAAAATTTCTCAAATAAAGTAATTAGTCGCTACAAACAACAACTAATAATAAATCAAATCAATCAACTTAAGAAAGTGATTGATCAAAGTAGCTACAAACAAAATCATATTAGGTACCAGACTTCATAGATGCACCAGCATGGAATACAACAATAACCAAAGAAATCATGAAAAATAATCAAATCTAAAGTTGAAAGGGAAGCCTTTAAATATTAAAGGTGTGGCCTTTAATTTGGCTTTAACAGTGTGACTTTTTATTAAGTAAGTAATTAGTAAGTGGACTGAGCTGATGTGGCAACTGATTGTCGAGTTGGTAGCTAATGCTAACTGGCGGCGCACAGCGGAAATAACGCCCCATCATATATGGATGAATATTAACTCACCGTTGAGTAACGGATTGTCTGAGGAAGTGGATGTTACTTGTTCTCATCAGAAGGTAAATCAGGCATCAACAAAGCCCAACCTGGTGAGTATTACAGCGGATATATTAGCGGCGCTAGTATTGCTGATACAACGTCAAGTTCAGATGGTACTTAACTCACCGCAGATCCTCGAGTTTTAGGGATGAATTTGTTCAGCGATGAGTCGAGTTGGAGATTTGAGATTGTTTTATTAACAACCGACGCCACAACCAACAGTGAGCAGCAGCACAGTGGAAAACCCGGAAATACACATGAGGGTCCCAGAAGTTAAAGGGATGGCTTAAAGGGAAGGTGGGTGGGTCATGGCGGTCACGTGGGTTACAA
>NW_015121452.1:0-1105 GCF_001443285.1 Poecilia latipinna
TGTTGTAGTATTCGAGATCGGTCTTGGTCTTGAGATCGGTCTCGAGACCATTTTTTGATGGTCTCGGTCTCGTCTTGGACTCGACCGCATTTGGTCTCGGTCTTGTCTCGGTCTCGGGCGCTGAGGACTCGGCATTTTATTTCTAGATTAGTCGAGACCGCAACTGTGAAAATACCACTAAACGTGCAGCATACTGTCCAGTTTATTTGTTAACATTTTTGTTTTCAGTGGATGCAAAACGCACCGATTAAAATCCAACCAATAACGTGTTTCTGTTACTCCCCTCTCCCCTCTCCTCCCCTCCCCACCTTTCACTCGCGCGCGGCGCTCCAGGACATGCGCAGTGGTTTTCTCTCAGCGGCAGAAAATGTTTGTTTAATCGTCAGTAATATAATAGCGCTGCATAAATAGTAAGAAATCTGATGGCCACAGCTAACTCAGCAGCGCTTCGCTTTCACAGACGGTGGAGACAACGTCTAACTTTTTTCGTCACTTAGAAAAGTAGCTCAAAGAAGGTAAGCTCCGTTAACGTGATGTTAGCAAAGCTAGCTGTACAGAGACACATGCATTGTGATGAAAAATGCTATCACTCACTGTGCTGAATTATTGTGCGGAGGTGTAGACTGACTTGTCGCATATATGGGACAACGCTATGTCCAGAAGCCTGCAATATAGTGATGTGACATTCAGAAACAGTTGATTCTTCTCCACGGCTCTTTACTTATTAGATAGGACTGCAGTGTCACTGAGAGCCGTTGTTCTATCAGATAGCCATACGCTGTCAGAACAGCATACATGCAGTGAGTACCATGCCTGCGCATGCGCATTAAGAAGTCCGACCGTCAGAGGAGTTGTCAGTTCACCACATGCAACAAGTTATGACGAAAATAAGTCATTAAATTGTTTTCAATGATAACTATATAGATATACATGCGTTGTCGTGGTTTCAAAGTGTATTTAAAGCAAGGTCTGGCTGCAGCTGCAGTCAACTACAACACACGCCCTGTAAAACTCATTAACCTACTTAACCGCTAAGTTAGGATGCCATACAGCTGTTAATAAAGTGTATGACTATCTACGTAATGATTCTATGTTGCTGATTAAA
>NW_015121453.1:0-1104 GCF_001443285.1 Poecilia latipinna
AGCAGCTCAAATACAACAAGATGGTTTTGTTCTATAAATTTAATATCTACAGCAATGATCCTTTATCATTTTGAATTCAGTAAAACTCGGATGGTTTTCAAGAAATATAAAAAATTAAATTGGGATAATTTGGTAATTTCTTTATTTCGGTCTGTCATTAACGATCACATTTATCTAATGTGTGCGTGTGCAGCTCATCTCCTTTCCTTCACACTGCGCAAGCGCGCAGCAACGAATCCTGTCATGTGGAACTTTAACGCACTGAGTGAATGGGGAGGTTTGTGTGTTGCGGCAGAAAATTACCTCAGGAGTGAAGCACGTCAAAATGCATCAACATAACGAATCTAATATGGCATTTAAAAAACAAGCACTTGACAGAGTTCGGCTTTATGGGCTTAATGCAGGAACAAAAGGACATCCGGAGCGGCCGGTGTTCTGGTAAAGCAGCGCTCAACTCACCCGGATTAGCATCACGGTCAGAAAGCTAAACAAATAAACCGAAAAATAATTCAAGTCTTCGAACTGGCGGTGTAAGACGCTGGTTCTGCTATCGCTCTTGGACCGCCACTACGCGCTACTGGCAGTAATATGTCACAGACAGAGCGCCGCTCAACCTCCAACCAGCAGTGAACTCTCACACCGAACGTCTGCTTAACGCTGCAGCACGTAACTTAAGCAAAAAAAGATTTTAGATATGTATTAAAACTTTCGCCGTCCTAACAAAAGACTGATAATCTCTGAAAAAAATAATCTCTCCTGCCTCCTCCTGTGTTCTGCAGAATTGCTCCGCTCAGTCAGAAACAGCCAATCAGAACTAGCAGTAATCAGCTAGCCGCCATGCTAACAGGAAGTTTTCATTCAGTAACTTTTGATTGTTTATTGTAATGGAACATGTTTTTGCCTTTGAATGTTAAGTTTTATACTTGAATTTTTTTGGCAATGTTGAGAGGTTTTATTTTGACTCTTTGCATTATTTAGCCTCTTCAGAGCCTTCATATGTTATCAGTCTGTTAAAAATAGTATTATCAATAGCAGTACAATTTGCACAATGCCTGTTTTGTTTAGTTTTCTTCTTGGAAAAAGTTATTAAAAACAAGTTTTTGT
>NW_015121454.1:0-1104 GCF_001443285.1 Poecilia latipinna
CTCTCTCTCGCCCTGCCCTCACCGTTCTCCCATCGACATCCGCCCTCCGCCTCCCTCGATTATTGGTCGGCTTCCCGGGGAGGCAGCAGGGGAAATGCCCGCTGTATTCCACTCGCATCCCTTTCCACCGGCTCCACCGATGCCCCTGAGGACTCATCACGATTATTTCCCCCTCTCTGCCGACGGAGCGCGCCAGCCGGCTTGGCTAATTGTGTCTGACGGTAATTACAGGGTGTGTGCCTTTTGTTCGCCGAGGTGCCTGCTGTCGCTGCAATTTGGGTCCGAGCAGGAAATATTAAATAAACACCTTTGGCTCTGGTAGACAAACAGATGCGGAGTGGGCCGCCACAAATTGTAAACACGCGCTAATTGTGGTGAGTCTGTACTCTGGGATGAATAGGACAGGAGATGTCAATGAAACGTCTGGTTTAATAGGTGGATTTTATGAGATGTCTGCACACCAAACTCTACAAGTTCAGTCCCTCCATCCTCACTGAAGTCTGTAAACTTTCTCTCAGGTTGAAGGGGATTTTATTTGGTGAGGCAACTTTGTAAAAGAGAATGTAACTGAGGAGGGATACAGGTATTTACAGGTATTTACTAAAAATTGTATGAAAAGGATGTTTAGGATTTGCCCAGGACCCCAGTCGTCAACTGCTTAACACAACCTTTCACTTACCACTGTACATTTCTTCTGGGTCTGTCTCTACAAGCTAACCTTAGCCCTCACCTGAATATTCCTAACTATATTCTCAATTGGACCTAGGTTTGGACTTTGACTGGGCCGTTCTTGCACATAAACATGTTTGGATCCGACCCAGAAATGATCAACTCCGCTCCTCCAAATCCTCTGTCAGTTTTCTGCATTTGCTCGAGTTCGGCAGAGGCCTTCGTTGGATTCAGGCAACGTCTGAAGATCCAATAAATCATCTATAAATCTATAAAATATCTAACAAAAATATACATCCGGGTCCGTTTTTGAACCAGGACAAAATGTGAAAAGATTCTCCCAAAAGAAACCTTCAGATTAACCCGCGTCTAATAAATGGTTTCTGTCAATCACATGGCATTCTTCTAAATTGTCCTTCCTTCCCACAAGACAAA
>NW_015121455.1:0-1104 GCF_001443285.1 Poecilia latipinna
AAGTAGATGAGCATTACATATTTTAAATAGTAGTGTGATCACAGTATGCTACAATTACACTTTTGGTTTACTATAATTGCTAATGAAGTACACTTTTCAGGTACTTATCAATGTCTTTTATTATTCTTCTTTGCCACTTTGTACATGACATGCTTCATACACATTACAGTACTGCAAACATATCAGGCTAGCAGAACACAGAAGGATCAATTACAACACACTTTCCAGTTGAAAAGAATTAATTTGTTGACAGTCCCTAAGTGAACCTCCGAGCGCTGAGGAGGGAGCAAGAGAACGGCTGGCTGAAATTATCGTTTATAAATCGGATCAACCTTGAGCTAAACGGTGTTTGCTCGGCGGATATTGGAATATCCAATATCCAACTCAAAATTAACTTCACTGCAGTCAGTAACACAATAAAACCACCGAGATAAAGTTTGTTTTGGTCTGTGGTCTGTAAAGATGGCACCGAGTGACTGCACCTAAACGCCCCACAACGTCTGACAGTGACGTTGGTTCCAAAGCTCTATTGACCAATAGTGGAGGAGCTGGACATAGAAGGTAGCTCTCCTTAATAACATAATGATGCATACGGGAAAGTAAAAACAGGAGAGGAGAAGAGGCAATGACAAAAGAACGAGGTTTTGTATAAGGAAAAGAAAAAACAAAATATTTACTTTTCTCGACAAAAACGCATGTTTAGGGGAAATGAAAAAAAAACGTATATACATTACTTGACGGAAACTCATGTGTAAGGAAAAGGAAAAACAAAATATATATTAATGCTTTTATTTCTCATTATGTCAGTTTTGGTCCTCCATATGTAGCCTTTTCTCCTTACTTAAATATTACCTTCAAACACCCAGTGCAGGATGTCCATGAAGCACTTTCTGTAAACTGTATCCAGCTGTCAACATGCTTTTGCTTGAAAACACATGGAGACTACGTTGACTATGCCTTTTTGGTAGCATCCTGTTGAACCCAAGCAACATCCCCATCCTTCCTATATTTCACAGTATGACCCAAGATAAATAGTATTTCATTTTAATGTCTGCTGTCTAGTAGATGCACCAAAACTAGTTGTGTTTCCATGATAAATGTGCG
>NW_015121456.1:0-1103 GCF_001443285.1 Poecilia latipinna
GACAAAAAGATAAAAAGAAAAGGCAAAGACGCGTCTTTGGAGAGAGCTGGTGCAAAAAAGGCAAAATAGTGGCAGCAATCTGACTTATTACTCCTGGGCACGAACTTTTATATGTAGGTGTGTCTTTCCTTTTTAATATATTCAATTAAGGCGTACCTCCGCTTGACCAACTGGAAGTTACCTTGGACACCCAGAAAAACTTAGAACTTCCCCTAATTTACTGCTGTGAACAAAGGCCATTTGCTCTTTTGTTTAACAAACGAAGAGGAGAGCCTCATCCTGAACTCCTGCGGTTTTAAAACCATCTAAATAAAAGATATACAGAGAAAAGGATTTCACAGATATGTGTGAAAGCCGGAGTCTCTCCCTACATAGATTCTCAGGAACAAACTTAAATTTTGTAATTAGTTTAAGGAAAGTTTATGTTAACAAACCCAGTTTTGCTCTTCTGCACTCAGCACCCCAAAAGATTGAGTCCTGCCTTAAACCAAAAATAACACATAAAATCAACAGAACAAAATGAGGTACAATTCCTTTTTCTAACCTATAAAACATAATATTCAATCCTAAGTATACAAGTTAACACAATCATTTTCCAAAACCCCATTTAGCATAAATCCTGAGTAATTTTCTAATACTAAACAAAACATTTTCATTTAATTCTAACATTCAGAAATAATACAGTTTTCAAATCCATTCATCATCGTCTAAATTAATTCTAAAACTAAATAATACAAGTTCCAGTCAGAGCATACCATCAATAACTGAAAGAAATATCTTGTAAATTAACTGTTAGTGGTTCAAAATCTTCACACAACCCAGATGTTCACAGAAGAAGTCTGATCTCCTGTGAACTCGGCAAGTTCCTGTTTCCCAAGGTAATTTAAATGATACTGGCCTCTACTTTCCTGCATATGTTAATCCATGGCCTCCTGTCCTATGTGTTACAACCACAGGGGTCCAAGGAGAAGCTCTACAGATCACCCCATTTTCCTTGGTACTTTTGAATACTTACCCAGCCATAGTTTAATTTTAAATCACTAACAGAAACCTGTTCAAAGTTTAAAAATTTGTTCAAAAAGATTAAACTGTATTAAACACTA
>NW_015121457.1:0-1103 GCF_001443285.1 Poecilia latipinna
AGCCAAGGTAGGTTGTTTTAATTTAAAAAATCACGAGGCACACCACCAGCTTCACTGTCTTTTCTATCACTTTCGTTACAGTCTTGCTAGATACGATGCTCTCACCGCTACCTGTAACATTCATGCATCACTAATTCTCTTGTTTTAATGTAAAATGTTTTGTACCTACTGCCATCTAGTGGTAAGAAAATTACATGATTATGCCGCTAGTCACTACTACAGCAGACACTGAAGATGGCATTATTTGCAGATAATTAATTCATTTTCAAAAAATATTTTAAGACCAATTACCGTATTTTTTGGACTATAGAGCACACCATACTATAAGCAGCACCTTCACATAAAAAAAAACAAAACAAAAAAAAACAAAACAAAACCTGGAAACGTACATATATAAGTCGCACCGGGCTATAAGCTGCTGGTACCTCTGCTGCTCTCGGTTTTCCATAAGGACCCAGCAGAGGGTTGCGTCCTAATAAATCTGCTGGATATATTAAGGACGCAGCCCTCCGTCTCCAACGTCTAACCATGGTTTCGTTCACGCCGAGCAGCGGCTCTATTTCCCTCCTGTACTTCCAGATTGATAGCTCTCAACTTAAAAGCTGCATCATATGAGTTTGAAAACATTTCTCTGTCGTGCCTGCTGCTAGCATTTGCTTGTTCTAAATTAAAATTAGCACATTCTTCTTTGATTTACAATTTCAACTTCAAATGATTCACTTCCTGCTAAAGAGCCCCCTCGTGGTTGAAGAAAAATCCACATAAAAGCCGCATCGGGCTACAAGCCGCATGGTTCAAAGCTTAGGAAAGAAGTTGCGGCTTATTGTCTGGAAAATACAGTACCATAGGTGAAATTGGATAATTTCCACGGCACACCTGACGATCACTCACGGAACAGTGTGCCGCGGCACAGTGGTTGAAAAACGCAAATCGATTATCTTGTGTGATCTCGTGTGATTTCCCATGATCTCGCGTGATCCTCCGTGATCTCGCTAGTCGTCTTCAGGACAAGATCAGTCTGACTAAAATGAATCCTGTTATCTCAACATGATTAAATTTCATAAAAGTTAAGTTGTTGAATTTCTTGTTTATCCAACATGATT
>NW_015121458.1:0-1103 GCF_001443285.1 Poecilia latipinna
CCAATAGGGTATATGCCACGAGAGGTGGTGACGTATTTCCGTTTGAATTTATTCCACATAGGTTGGTTCCGGGTCCTGCTGGCTCCTACTGTTTTTGGCCGAAGCTGCAAGATCTGTACCATGAAAAAGACGCAAAACTTAAAATATCTGTGAGCTACTGGTACAACAACTGAGTTTTTTGGTGTGCCGTTGTGTCCAGTAATTAGCCGGTACCATCCAGTGCTTAGTTTTTTCATTTTCCTGCTGATATCAAGGCGACAGCGGACTGTAGCCAAAACTTAGCCACTACAGCTAACACGCGGTTTGTAGCTGCCTGCTAATTCAAGCTTGAGGATATTGAAGATCCAGCGTCAGAAATGGGAAGATGGGGGATATAAAGGGAGTTGTACGTGGTTCGTTTAGTGGAATAATTTGTTGGAGGAAAATAATGCCGGAGGAAATCCACTGCTGGGAACAGGCTGAGAACAGAGGCAGCGATTCGGCACAAGGTAAGTCAATACGTGTGTGTTGATGTGCGTTTATGTTATATGGAGTATGAAATTATTTTTAGGCAACTCCTTAGTTTTTGTTTATGTGACAATTATATAAAATACATTTAACATGCAGTCGGAGCGATACTGAGCACGGTAATTTAAAAACAGCCGAGAGCAGCAATGCTCCAAACCACACAAGAAGTCAGTCAGATTAAGGTCCAAAACCTTCACTTTACAGCCGTTTAAGTGGCACCGACCCACATAAAAAACCCACAGAACAAATGGTGCAAATCACGTATTTCCCGAATCCCGAATATATGATTATCTACCTTTGCTGTTTCATCATTATTATCCACGTTAGAGTGATTTTTTCCACTTGACTGCTATCATCTTTTCTTGCGTTAGACAACGTAATTTCTCTTTTTTTCCCTCTGAGATTCTGCTTAGAAAATGAGGTTATGAAGTTACATCCTCCTGCTGCTTTTTGTTTTTAAAATGGTTAACGGTTACTGTGGGCAAATCCAGCAAGGACCAAGTGAAAAACTCCATCTCTAACACAGAGTGACCTGTGCACCGGAAGCAGGCTATGTGGAAAAAAAATGCGGAAGTGCTAAAACGGAAGTCCGTGGC
>NW_015121459.1:0-1102 GCF_001443285.1 Poecilia latipinna
GATTCCCCGGGAGGAGCTGGAAGAAGTTGCTGGGGAGAGGGAAGTCTGGGCCTCCTTTCTAAAGCTGCTGCCCCCGCGACCTGACCCCGGATAGGCAGAAGAAAATGGATGGATGGATGGATGGATGTTTGGCAAGCTTCATCAACGTTTAATCGATTGGACATTGGACCAGGGAAAATGGTATCTTTAAACCTGGTAAAAGGAGGTTCTGACATTTCTGAGCCAATGCAAGTGTCTCATGAGGCTCAAGTTATGAAAGTGAACTGGGCAAAACACAGTGGGCTTATTTAGCGTCCTCATCTGGTTATTGGTGGCAAAGTTGGATCTGAGATGCCTCTTTTACCAGATCAAGTCTGAGTTCATAGTTACAGACAAATCGTTGCTGCTTGCATTGCCTTTATGTACAGGAACTTTTCATGAACATTTTCATGAAGTTACTAAAATGATGCAAGGTTTTGTTGGTTTGATGTCGACCATCTATGTTATCCGAAGCCCTTTGACATACAAATGTCATATGAAGCAAATGACACTGCTCTCCTTGTTGTCCATATTGCTATCTTTGGTGAACATTCTTTTGAAGATGATTAAAATGACACTGTTAAAGTAATTTTGTCACTGGATCATAAAGTTGAATAAATGTTGTCACTGTCAACTTATAACTTTGTGATTATTGTGATTGATAGATTTTATAAAAGCCATATAATGCTCAAATTTAGCATTATATGGTATATGTGTAAAGAAAACTGGAGAAAGGAGAAAAAAACAACACAATGAATTGTAGATATTTAAGTAAATTTAGTGTAAAATTAACTCCATAAAAATAACAGTATTACTCTGAAGAGTGTAAAACAACAATAGTGTTAAATAATTTGACTCACTGACTTGTTGATTTTGACACTAAAATGAGTAAAATTAACTCTGAAAATTTGACACTGGCTATAGAGAACATTTTACACAGTTTTCTAGTGGGACCAAATGTTTTCTGAAACGGAGTTAAATTCAACTCTATAGGTGTTAAATTGACACTTTGTTTTTTACTGTGGTTTGACCTGAACCCAGGACTAACTGACAAAGAAGAATTAGAAGTTTCTCCTGAAATCCT
>NW_015121460.1:0-1102 GCF_001443285.1 Poecilia latipinna
AGGGTATATGCCACGGACTTCCGTTTTAGCACTTCCGCATTTTTTTTCCACATAGCCTGCTTCCGGTGCACAGGTCACTCTGTGTTAGAGATGGAGTTTTTCACTTGGTCCTTGCTGGATTTGCCCACAGTAACCGTTAACCATTTTAAAAACAAAAAGCAGCAGGAGGATGTAACTTCATAACCTCATTTTCTAAGCAGAATCTCAGAGGGAAAAAAAGAGAAATTACGTTGTCTAACGCAAGAAAAAATGATAGCAGCCAAGTGGAAAAATTCACTCTAACGTGGATAATAAATATGAAACAGCAAAGGTAGATAATATATTCGGGATTCGGGAAATACGTGATTTGCACCATTTGTTCTGTGGGTTTTTTATGTGGGTCGGTGCCACTTAAACGGCTGTAAAGCGAAGGTTTTGGACCTTAATCTGACTGACTTCTTGTGTGGTTTGGAGCATTGCTGCTCTCGGCTGTTTTTAAATTACCGTGCTCGGTATCGCTCCGACTGCATGTTAAATGTATTTTATATAATTGTCACATAAACAAAAAACTAAGGAGTTGCCTAAGAATAATTTCATACTCCGTATAACACAAACGCATCAACACACGTATTGACTTACCTTGTGCCGAATCGCTGCCGCTGTTCTCAGCCTGTTCCCGTAGCAGTGGATTTCCTCTGGCATTATTTTCCTCCAACAAATTATTCCAGTGAACGAACCACGTTCAGCTCCCTTTTAACCTCCGTCTTCCCATTTCTGACGCTGGATCTTCAATATCCTCAAGCTTTGAAATAGCAGGCAGCTACAAACCGTGTGTTAGCTGTAGTGGCTAAGTTTTGGCTACAGTCCGCTGTCGCCTTGATATCAGCTGGAAAATGAAAAAACTAAGCACTGGATGGTACCGACTAATTACTGGACACAACGGCACACCACAAAACTCGATTGTTGTACCAGTAGCTCACAGATATTTTAAGTTTTGCGTCTTTTTCATGGTACAGATCTTGCAGCTTCGGCCAAGAACAATAGGAGCAAGCAGGACCCGGAACCAACCTATGTGGAATAAATTCAAACGGAAATACGTCACCACCTCTCGTGGCATATACCC
>NW_015121461.1:0-1102 GCF_001443285.1 Poecilia latipinna
GATCTAGTTTTCCGTCTCCGGCCAAAGAGACTTTGACTCGTTCAGCGGCTCTTCCTCAAACCTCTGAACTGAAGGATGAGCCATGCATGGTCCGCCATGTTTACTGCTTTACAGTCATGGAAATCGGACCATTTTTAGGGGAAAGGAAGATTTTGTTCAATCGTTCCTCCCTAAAAGCCAACTCGAGGAGCACCATCAGGTTATTAACGTGCATTTGTGAGTAATTCAACATTGTTGAACTTTCCGAATAAGTTTCATTTCTTCTCTAAAACTCATTCTACACTTTCTGACCACCTGGGGGCAGCAGTCTTCTTTCAGACTAAGATGGTCAGTAGTTTATGCATTTCTATGCATTTCTGGCATCTCGGCACTAGTTTTGTTCCTCAAAATACCATTTCCCACAATGCACTTCTCCTCTATGATCAATCTAACAGCTTAAAGCGTATCAGACGTGATCTAGTTTTCCGTCTCCGGCCAAAGAGACTTTGACTCGTTCAGCGGCTCTGCCTCAAACCGCTGAACTGAAGGATGAGCCATGCATGGTCCGCCATGTTTACTGCTTCACAGTCATGGAAATTGGATCATACCATTTCCTCCATGGAGGTAGCTTATTCAAGTATTCAGCTTGTTGCTTATTGACACTTGTTGAGTGAAGCCTCACAGTGAAACCTCAGCAACACTGACCTTGTTCAGTGCATTGCCGTACTGTAAACAAGCTTATTCTTGGCTAAAATAAGACTTAAGTCTACGTTCCTCGGTTCCAGCCGAGTCTTCGAGGTAGCTAGTTCAGGTTGTGGCCACAACCTGTCATGGCAGAAAATCGTCCCATCAACCTTTGTGTTAAAGGAAAGACTACGGTCGGCCATGTTTATGCGCTACATCTATGAGGTAGAAACTGCTTTCTCAGTGTAACATTTCCTACCAATGATTCCACTGATCGCAGCGCCGTTTCTGTAACGCTGCTGTCAAAGTGCAAAGTGCATTTGTAATGAACCAAAACATTTCCAGAACAAGTTCTGTTCATTCTCCAGAACTCACTTCTCAGTTTCTGGAAACCAGAAAACACACAGCTGAAGACGGGACGATCTTTGGGGAGGCCATA
>NW_015121462.1:0-1101 GCF_001443285.1 Poecilia latipinna
GCTATCAACCAAGCGGTTCCATAATCTGATGTGTCCTGTTCAAGTCCCATGGGTCGCTTCTCAGTTTTTATCTCAAGATCTCCCAGAAACGGCAGATTATTTCCCAGGCCATGCTGCCACTTTCAGGCTATGTAGTCGGGTCTTTCACTTACCCCGGTCCCACACTCAAATGTGCTCATTCCAGTCTCACTTCTGGGCCAATAGCCTTTAGACTCTTACCAGTCATTCTTGTGGGTCTGTCACTACGGCAATCAGCTCTTGCAGGTATCCTAAGCTCACAGCCATTCTAGTCTAAACTCCCAACCCCATTGCCAGGTCCGTGAAGTTAATTTGAGTGGCACATCTCTGCACGTCAAAGCTTTGAGTTAAGATGGTATTTTCTTTCTATTTTTCATTTTAAATTCAGTCCGTCGGGCATGGCCCTTTTTTTGGGGGGGGGGGGATCTCCTATGTAGTTGGTTCAGCTTCACCTTCATTTCAGCAGCTTGAGTTTCCAGCTTTTTACGAAATTGTTCCACAGCCTTAACCCGTTTCCTGAGGGGCCAACTCTGCAAGCAATCCCTAATTGTCGCTCTCATCAGTCATGTTACTATAAAGCTGATCCTTCACCAGTACGTTTCATGTCATCAACCGACTTTAATCTTATCCGTTTTCACCCATGATCATTATGACTATTGTTGATGAGCTGTCCCCACCTCTGCCCAGTTCAGTTCAGCCATTAGACGGCATCGCTCATTTCATGTTTAATCTCAGGTCTCGCTCTGTAATTTATTAGCGAGGGCTCCCTCAGTGCCTAGGTGAGCACTGCGCATTTCGCTGGTGGTGGTTGGTCTTTTCTTGCCTAAGCAAGCATTCTTATCCAGTGATTTGTCCCATTTTCCTTCTCACGCCTCCATGCTCCCACCTACACGTCACATCACAAGCACACTCCTTCTACCGCATCCTAAGTCTTGTGAGTTTCTTTATCATCTCACTGATTACTTCCCCTCTTGACTTTTCCTTCTCTCTCCATTGCTAACTCTTTTTCTGTTTTTTGGCTTTTCCTCTGCCCCTGCTGCTGGCCCATGTCCCAGCGTCTCCTGCCCCTGCTGCTGGCCCATG
>NW_015121463.1:0-1101 GCF_001443285.1 Poecilia latipinna
ATAAGTTGATAAAATGACAAATTAATTATGTTTGTAATAGATTACAGCAATGTTAGACTGAGGATTTGAGATTGTGAGAAATGAAGCAGACTGTGCTGCAATTAGTACACTGAGCTGGGCGAGGGTTCAGGGAAAACTCAAAAAGGGAAGTAAGTTACGAGAAATGGCCTCAATGGCCAGATGGCCAGTAGAAAAAGGGAAGTACCGAAGAGAGTTGCTGCAATGAGTCATGAGGGAGATGATGGTTGGGAAAGGTTGGGGCTTTCCACAGACTCATTGGGACGTTTCAGAAGTCACGTAGACCTCTCCCATACACAACCATGGGCTGAGAGGGTTTAAAAACCAGCAGATAAGGGAAGAGACTGTTCTTTGTCCGCGGCGCTGAAGGAGAGCCAACAAGAGGACGCAGATTGAAGATCAGCAGAGGACCGCATCCTGGAACCAAGGGGAAGTTGAGACTTCACGCCGCTAAGAAGGGACAAGATCCGTCTGCCCCCAGCCCTGGTTCCTGATTCGACCGGCCCCTCTGCCTCAACCCAACGATCTCTACTCTACTGCAGCAGACTTGGAGAAAAGACAAAGGTCACTTATTGACGAAGATTCTGTGCGTTTGAAGGACAACAGACAGTTTTGCTTTGCTCTTTTCTGAAAGAGGACGTTGCCCGTCAGGACAGAGACTCTGACCAAGAAAATCTGAAGATTTCAGCTGCCGGGATCAATTGCCATCTGGTGTGAGTTGAACTGCCCCCCAAAAGCCTCGCTTAGTTAAACTAGTGACACAGGATAGGGATAGAAATGAAGATAGGTTATAATTGATTTAAGTTGAATTTATTGTCTTACTGCCAATTTGTAATCTCTGAAAGTTAATCTCCTTGTCATTTATCCCTGCTAAAGCTTGCTTAATAAATTACATACTAAAAATACCAATAGAACTTGTGGACATTGAGATTAATTGAGTCATTTGATCATTGTAGTTTCACCTGATTACAGTAAAATTAGCTTACATGATTCTAGAGATGTGGTGGCTCCGCACTTTCCTTTGGTGAGTGTAAAAATAATGACCCTGGGACTTAAGTCTAAGTCACTAAATCTAATCTAGCC
>NW_015121464.1:0-1100 GCF_001443285.1 Poecilia latipinna
TTGATTGATTGATTGATTGATTGACTATGTAGCTGTGCTTCCTGTAGTTGTTTAACTAAAACCATTAAAACAAATGTGGCAGCACTAAGAGGGGCTCATAAATATTATGCTACTTAAGTTTTTGGACCCCAAAAATAAGTGGCTCGTAACACCCCCCCGGGAATTTCACCCAGAGAATACTACTCCTTAATAAGGCACATATGTTTGCATATAAAACAATATTTATGATGTCTGAGACAGGATTTACAAAGCAATTTAATAAATTATAGATTAAAAAAGCTTAAAAATTCTAATCTAAAAAGAAAAAAACAGAAATGGAACAAAGAAAAAAAAAACACAGTAGCCGAGGTTACCGGTAAAAGGGTCAGTGGTAATGGTCAGAAACACAGGAAAAGGGGGAAAAGAAACTTTTAAGGCATCAGACATGTAGTGCGAAACCCAAACTCAAGAATCACGGCCCACAGAAGAGGAAGACTGCAACAAAACCAGCAACTACAAAAGAAAAAACTTTTAATGGAGGTTGCAAACCTCCATTAAAATAAAACAAAAGGAAAAAAATGAGATTACAAAATAATTCACTAAGATATACCAAATAACTGCCCAAAACAAATACATCAGCTCAAGTAAAAATCTAAATTATATATAAAGACACTCAACATAACCAGATGGACTCGACAAAACAAGAAAACTACTCAAAGAACCCAACAAATAAAGAATGCAATTTAAAATGAATGTCATGTGTGTGGCTAATTGACAAAAGCCAGACTTTTACTGTCATTTTCTGACAATATAATTTGCTCCTATTATCAGCACATCTTTCATTAAAAGTTGTAAATATCTCCTCTTACAACATGGACACCTGTGACTTCTAGACAAGTGTGGAATATATGTGTACCCTTTTTTCTTTTCAAAGTTGGTGGCTGTGGCCCATGGTATACTTCAAATATTCACTTCAGAATGACCTCACCATAGTGCTTCATATGAAGTTTAAATGTAGTTTATGTGTGATTATTAGAGATGTGTCGATCAGGTTTTTTCCTGCCGATTCCGATTCCGATACCGATCACATAATTATTATTTTTTTAATCATAAGCACTACG
>NW_015121465.1:0-1100 GCF_001443285.1 Poecilia latipinna
ATCCAGTGTCAGGAAACCTAGAAATTAAAGTGATTGTAAATGTTACAATATTATAAAGAAACAAGCAATGAGATCATTCCAGTGCTCCAGCCTGGAACTGATGCCACACATTTCTCCCGCTGAGAAAGTAAAAACATCTGTAAATCTGTCATTTTGTACTTTTCATTTCAACATAAAACACAGTTCTAAAAGAAATTCACATCAAATTCCAAGAATCCTGAAAGAGTGAGCTGGAAATGTCAGTGCTAACAGAACTGCAGCACTCCCAAAATGCAAATGGAGTGGTCAATCAGGCCCCCTGCTCTGTGGAACAAAACCTGTAACCAAAATGGAGAAGAAATCTCTGTCCCACAGAAGCATGAGTTAACAGAAACACAGCAACATAACATCCAGCAAAACAGACAAACACATAAGACACAAATCTCTTCTGCACAATCTCAACACAACTCAGACAGAGACAGACAGCAGCGCGCGTGGTGGAACATATAACGGCGGAAGACAGACACACAATCAGTAATAGATCAACCGCAGCCAAGCACAGATACACAGACGACGTCGTAGTTCAGCCAAGAAAAGACAGGAAAGAAAATGTCAGGCGCCGGCTCAAAAGAACGTATGATGCATCTTATAATCTTCCAACTTCACTTCTACAAATCTCTTATTTTCATTTCAACTTATCAGTCCTTCAAGGTGATTCAACCTGTACCAAATTAAATAACTTATCTCAGTCCTTTTAAGGTGATTCAACCTGTTTTCAGTCCTTTTACTCCTGGCAACTCAATTCAGAGTCCCAGAGTAGGGTGATTCAACCTGTTTTCAGTCCTTTTACTCCCAGAGTAGGGTGATTCAACCTGCTTCAGTCCTTTTACTCCTGAGTAAGGTGATTCAACCCGCTTCTATCCTATTAATCCCAAACCAGTCCAATTATAAGTCCACTGGAGATGAGCCATAATCTCCGGGCCGATTCAAGCCCACACTATCTGAATACACAAAGACCCAAATTCTTTTAAAGAGGTACGGGACGACTCTCAGGGCAAAGAATTCAAAAGAAACCCAGCTTTAGCAGAGGTAGCGCAAAGTCCTGCTGCTTGGAACAGCCA
>NW_015121466.1:0-1098 GCF_001443285.1 Poecilia latipinna
GGAACAGCCTTTACTATAAAGGTAAATAATACAGAAATCAGGAGTAATACATGACAAAAAAAACCCAACTTCAGCTCCGTTGTTTTTTTTCTTCTCCGCTCTCTGCTTCGCTGTCACGGTTGCTAGGCAACAGGAGTTACGCTGAGGTGGGGGCGGGGACAGTTGGTGAAGGCTAGACCTGTCCGAATCCACTGCTTTTCTCTTCTGGTCTTAGTTTATTCACGGCTTTGGAAGGACCCAGTCTACGTAGACCGATCTTTCAAAGGATGCAGATCTTGAATTCGGACACAGCTACTGATTCTAACACGTCTCCACTTATGGAAGACTGTATAGTCAGTCACTCATGCATCAGAGGGTTAATGATGTGATTTGTACTGAACCTTTTACCAGCTCTCAGACTGAGATCTGTGTGTCAGGAAATCCAGCAGGTAGGTCAACAATATCGATGTATAAGCTAAATTATTGGGAAAGCAGTGTTTCAACAGTTAAATAACGTCCTAAAGATTAGCAACCACATTGATGTCTTTCAGTCTGGTTTCCATGGTTACCACAGAACTGAGTCTGTGTTCAATTACATCCACATATATACAGACTGTGGAAGAACCACAGTGCTGGTTCTATTGGAGCTCAGTGTTGACAATGACATATTACAGGAATGACTGTACTCAGTTGATTTGAATTTCACATAACCAACAGGGATTTCTTTGTTTTAATGGGTAACTTTTCTTCGAAGTGGACAGAAGTCACATGTGGTGTACCCCAAGTTCAATCCTAGGACCCCTCTAATTCAATATCTATTTGCTCCTACTAACTCAGGTTATAACAGGAAATAAGATTAGCTACCATAACTATTCAGAAGATACACAGCTCTATGTTATGACGTCTCCAGGTGATTCTGAAACTATCCAGTCACTGAACAGATTCTTAGAACAGATGAATGTGTGGATGTGCTATAACTTTCTCTAGTTGAATAGAAACAAAACTGAAGTTACCTTTGGACATAAAGAGGAGCGAACTAGAGTCAATGCACAGCTTCAGTTATTACAGCTAAAAACTAGAGATCAGGCCCTAAATCTGGGTGTAGTGATGGACTCTGAT
>NW_015121467.1:0-1098 GCF_001443285.1 Poecilia latipinna
TGATGTAAAAGAATATGGAGGCAGTCTTTCCTCAATGCGATTCCCTCCATCCTGTGGAACACCGACGATGCGTCTGGCAGAGAATCGGTCTCAATGCATGGCGCCAACTACTGCCACCGGTTGTGTCTTCCTTGGTTTGAAATCCTCACATTGACTCCAAACATGCTTGTTGTTATTTTGGCCAAACCGTGTCGGTTGTCTGACCGTACTGCTTTTCTACAGGCGATATTTAGGTTGCTGTTTTTGTCAAGTCTGATGGGTAAATCTTGAACCTGCTTGGTTCATATTAGGGTAAAACTGATCGATTGAAAATTGGTCTGAGTAGATCCATTCTTAAAAGGTAAATAATGTCAAAATCATTCAAACTTGTGTCGTATTCGACTATTGTTAAGCTTCTGGAATGTATTAAACTTTACTGACAATTCGTCATCCGTGTATAAATCAATCAATCAAGCTTATTTGTGTAGCACATTTCAGAAACAAGGCAAAGTGTTTTACATCATAAAAACACAAAAATGAAAAGTCATAAGAACATCATACAGTCACCGGATTAAGAAACCAGTTACATACATCAAAATCGTCAAGACACACCACGTTCCAGTGACTATGGGCCTAAAGCAGCTCTAACCAGGTGGGGCTTTAGCCATGATTTAAAGGAACTCAGTGTTTCAGCTGTGTTGCAGTTTTCTGGAAGTTTATTCCAGATTTGTGGTTCATAGAAGCTGAATGCTGCTTCTCCACGTTTGGTTCTGGCTGGGTTTTGGTTAACATCCAAATATATTGTGCAGATGCTATTCAATTTGAAGTTTTACAGCCACCAGAGCTGAATTTGGAGTGTTTAGTGTAATTTATCAACCAACACTCTATCCTGTGTCATTATTTAAATAGAATTTAGGAAAATTATTAGATTGGCTTCAGAATAGTTTGGTGCAGTTGCATTTTGATGGCCAAAAAATTTGTGGTATAGGTGCAACTAGCTAAAAGTAATATTTAACAAATATTGTGTCTAAAATTTAGCAACATATGGATTAGAGAAAATCCATAGTAAGGTCAAACTCATCTTCACAATTCTTATGTTTGCAATTCGTTGGTGTTTTT
>NW_015121468.1:0-1097 GCF_001443285.1 Poecilia latipinna
TTAATCTTTTTGAACAAATCTTTAAACTTTGAACAGGTTTCTGTTAGTGATTTAAAATTAAACTATGGCTGGGTAAGTATTCAAAAGTACCAAGGAAAATGGGGTGATCTGTAGAGCTTCTCCTTGGACCCCTGTGGTCGTAACACATAGGACAGGAGGCCATGGATTAACATATGCAGGAAAGTAGAGGCCAGTATCATTTAAATTACCTTGGGAAACAGGAACTTGCCGAGTTCACAGGAGATCAGAATTCTTCTGTGAACATCTGGGTTGTGTGAAGATTTTGAACCACTAACATTTAATTTACAAGATATTTTTCTTAGTTATAGATAGCATTCTCTGATGGAACTTGTATTACTTAGTTTTAGAATTAATTTAGACGATGATGAATGGATTTGAAAACTGTATTATTTCTGACTGTTAGAATTAAATGAAAATGTTTTGTTTAGTATTAGAAAATTACTCAGGATTTATGCTAAATGGGGTTTTGGAAAATGATTGTGTTAACTTGTATACTTAGGATTGAATATTATGTTTTATAGGTTAGAAAAAGGAATTGTACCTCATTTTGTTCTGTTGATTTTATGTGTTATTTTTGGTTTAAGGCAGGACTCAATCTTTTGGGATGCTGAGTGCAGAAGAGCAAAACTGAGTTTGTTAACAAACTTTCCTTAAATTAATTACAAAATTTAAGTTTGTTCCTGAGAATTTATGTAGGGAGAGATAGCGGGAGAGACTCCGGCTTTCACACATATCTGTGAAATCCTTTTCTCAGTATATCCTTTATTTAGATGGTTTTAAAACCGCAGGAGTTCAGGATGAGGCTCTCCTCTTCGTTTGTTAAACAAAAGAGCAAATGGCCTTTGTTCACAGCAGTAAATTAGGGGAAGTTCTAAGTTTTTCTGAGTGTCCAAGGTAGCTTCCAGTTGGTCAAGCGGAGGTACGCCTTAATTGAATATATTAAAAAGGAAAGACACACCTACATTATAAAAGCTCGTGCCCAGGAGTAATGATTCAGATAGCTGCCACTATTTTGCCTTTTTTGCACCAGCTCTCTCCAAAGACGCGTCTTTGCCTTTTCTTTTATCTTTTTGTCT
>NW_015121469.1:0-1097 GCF_001443285.1 Poecilia latipinna
GTCAGTTTTCCTCAGTTGAACTGTGAAGTCCTGAGGTTGCTTGTTTCAGTGTACAGTCTTTTGTCAGTTGCTACCGGTATTAGCTATGTGCTAATTTGCTGCCGTGCTGCCTGATCCTGGACTGTGAGTTTCTCATCATCTTCATCTGGGTCTCCGCGTTCATTCTCACCACCACCAACCACACCCCCTGACAGCCAAGAGATCGGTGTTGTTTTTTTCTGGCGTTTTCTTACGTTTTATTTTTATTCATTAATGGATATGACTTCAAATGTAACTGATTAACTTTAATCAAAACAAATTAAAGTAAAAGTAACTTAAAACAACTTAAAGGACAAATTAGGCAAATTGTAAATACATCAATAGATATAAATGTAACTAATTACTTTCCACCCTGTATGGCAGAATATATATATTTTTCCCATTGTGAAGTGTTTCCAGTTTCTGTGTATACAGGTATGCAACAGTACAGTAAAATAATGTTTCTATTTGTTTTGGTTTGCACAATGAGGCACAGATAATTTTCATCATAGTACCGGCAAGAATTTAAAACTACTTTCACCCCTACTTATATTATTACCAAATACAAGAAGCTGCAAAAATATGAAGTTCATCACTTCCAACAACCTACTTTAAGTATTTCTAGATGTGATTTTTTTTTGGTTTTGTTTTGTCCCTTTTAATTTCCAAGATTTTCTATATGAACATATTCTTCTCTGCTTGTGTCTGGGTCTTTATGTAAATATATGTTGTAATGCAGCTATTTTAAAAAAAAATCTCTTTGCTGTTCTTTCACCCAGGTCCACAACTGTTTATCTATGGGTGTTGCTGTTGGCTTGGGGAAGATGAAACTCTCTAGTGTCCCGAATTCTTGCATTAGTGTCCTAAAAAACCAGGATGTTGCCACTAACTTCAGCTCTGGTCTCCACCAGCACTTCACAGAGGTTTCAGGAGGAAATGGTTGGTTGGGGGAGTTTTCAATTTTCCAAAATGATTCCATGGGCTACATGAACTGGCTAAAGAGCCTGAAAGAACATCCAGATGTTGTTTCGTACTCCCTTCGACCTCTCTATCAGCTCGTGCCAAACAAGCTTCAAAAG
>NW_015121470.1:0-1071 GCF_001443285.1 Poecilia latipinna
TTTAAAGAAACATCTGCGAAATGAGAAACAATTTCTAAAGTTTGAATTTGAAAGAAGACGCTGTTAGAGCTGAGTTATTAAAAGTTCCTGTTCGGTTCTGACTGCGGTGCTCCCTCAGGTTCTGGACCCTCAGTATGGGATGTATGTGTGGCCCTCCGCCGTGGTTCTGGCCCAGTACCTGTGGTTCCACCGAGACCAGCTGAGAGGCCGGGCGGTGCTGGAGGTACGGGTACCCAGAAGGAAACCTTCTGGCCTTTGAGTTTCAGGCCAGTTTCTGACCCCGCGTTGACCCGTGTCGGCCCTCCTGTGCTCAGCTCGGCGCCGGTGTGGGTCTCCCCGGCGTGCTGGCGGCCCGCTGCGGCGCCCGCGTGTCGCTGTCGGACGGATCGGACCGGCCGCGCTGCCTGGAGAACGGCCGGCGGAGCTGCGCCGCCAACGGGCTGCGGGACGTGGGCGTGCTGGGCCTCAGCTGGGGGGACGTGACCCCGGAGCTGCTGCTGCTGCCCCCACAGGACGTCGTCCTCGGCTCGGACGTCTTCTACGACCCCGAGGGTCGGTGTGAGAGTCGGAGATGAAAGCTCGCTCCTCCTTGTCGTGTGGCTGAGCTGCTGCTTCTGCTTCCAGATTTTGAAGATGTTCTGGTGACGTTTGTCTGCCTGCTGAGGAAAAACCCGGAGGCTCAGTTCTGGACGACGTACCAAGTGAGGAGGTACGGCTGCTGCTAGCTGCTGCTGCTAACTGCTAGCTGCTGCTAGCTGCTGGCTGCTGCTGCTAGCTGCTGCTGCTAGCTGCTGGCTGCTGCTGCTAGCTGCTGCTGCTAGCTGCTGC
This sequence comes from Poecilia latipinna, assembly GCF_001443285.1. Lineage (NCBI taxonomy): Eukaryota > Metazoa > Chordata > Actinopteri > Cyprinodontiformes > Poeciliidae > Poecilia > Poecilia latipinna. Next base: position 829 of record NW_015121470.1, read on the forward strand.
TAGCTGCTGCTAGCTGCTGCTGCTAACTGCTAGCTGCTGCTAGCTGCCGGCTGCTGCTGCTAGCTGCTGCTGCTAGCTGCTGGCTGCTGCTGCTGCTGCTAGCTGCTGGCTGCTGCTGCTGCTAGCTGCTGCTGCTAGCTGCTGGCTGCTGCTGCTAGCTGCTGCTGCTAACTGCTAGCTGCTGCTAGCTGCCGGCTGCTGCTGCTAGCTGCTGCTGCTAGCTGCTGGCTGCTGCTGCTGCTG
>NW_015121471.1:0-1096 GCF_001443285.1 Poecilia latipinna
TAAAACTCCCTGGAAAAAAGTTGGACTGATGTAAATTCAGCATCTGGTGCCATACAAACTCTGAAGTCTGAGGTTTAGTGGATTGTAAACATTGGGGCCAAACATACGTCTATTTAAATGTTTTTTTATTATTATTTTATTTCAGTACTGTTAGTACTGTTATTATGTAGGTAAATGCAGAGTGGACATTGGATACACACACACTTTTGTGGCTTTCTGTATTAAATAATTTGTAATACAGATTCTTCATTTATTAATAATAAAAAGTATTAAATTTGAGTCAGAGGAACCTGTGGAAACCTTTGCTGTTAGAGCTTTAAATGTGCTTGCAATGTCCACATAAATATACCTGCTAGCTATGGATTTCTAGTATTTTTTTTTTTTGGCTGAAACACTCAGAGGATTGTCCATTATTCCTATTAGTCCATGAACAGACTTGAGCTTTCCTTTTTTTAAATGCATATATTCCTCTGCTCTAAAGATGTATTTTGTTACTTGTTTTTCCCCAAATAATTGTAGTTCAAAAACAATTTTTAAGTTTATCGGTTTAATTTTGAAATGTTGAGGTTTTTGTTTAGATTTTTATGTTTTATATTTGTATTGCTTTCTACCATGTTCAAGTCACCACTGTGCTGCACATACATGCTTGCATGTGCCCTGTGGTTATATTCAGTTTCAGAACAGCTGAAACACTGGGTGCCTTTAAATCTCAACTTAAAACCTTATAGCTAAATTAGGCTTAGTGCGGTTTTAATGTCTTCAATGGTTTTGATGTTTTTGGCTTTACTTTTTATCTGTTTCACTGTATATTAAATGTTGTATGACTCTGTGTTTCTGTTGTTAATTATGTAAAGCCCTTTGAAATGCCTTTCTGCTGAAATGTGCTGTACAAAACAAATTTAATTGATTCATGATGCATTCAAGAGACTTGTACTAAAAGTTTGAATGTTCAGATACAACTCTGCTCACGGTGAATTACATATTTTAATGTTTGAAAATCTGATCTCTTTCAGAACATCACCTGTCTGTTATCCACCTACATAAGCACTGGTGAAGGGGGTCATCGGCCATCAAGTTTTAGATTTCAGTGGCTAAT
>NW_015121472.1:0-374 GCF_001443285.1 Poecilia latipinna
AGCAGATAAATGCATCTACATTTTTCACGTAGTGACAAAAACCACTGACTGAGGCCTCAATAACTTTTAATAAATTAAATTAAGCGACTTCACTTAAATTAGCATCATTTCGCCCGCTGGGGTCAGAACGCACTTCCTCCTGGTTCCCATCTGCACTAATTCATCAGTCAGTTGGATCTGTCTGATCCAAAACAGATCAACTGAATAATATTAGTGGTTTCGCTTCTCCGAAACGGACAGATGTTTCGTCTGCAGCTCCTCCAGAACTCCGCTCTCATGGGTAACTTGCACAAAGAAGGCTCCATTTGTTACATCCGCTGGATGAGTTTCTCCCAGCGGTTTCTAAGTCTTCGCAGCGTCCGCAGTGGTTGAGC
>NW_015121472.1:6255-7351 GCF_001443285.1 Poecilia latipinna
AACATCAACGTTTTGTCTTTCAGGCAACATTTATTTCTGCAGAGATCTTTTCTACTGGCGCCTGAATTCTGGCAGGCAGGTGGACCACACCGGCAATGTGAAGTACGATCTTCTGAAATGCCCCAAATAATCAAGAAATAACAACTGAGATACATGCACAGATGGGCTGTGAGGCTGGAGCAACCAAATGTTTCTTTGTGCAGGTGTCTGAAAGAATGTGATGCAGTGTTTGTGCATCATGACTTTTGTATGATGTATGTGCTTTATGCAATGTGAACAACTGGCTTCTATTGAATTTGGCTGATTATTATTTATACAGCATTGGACTGAATGCAAATCAAAGGCCCAGAAGCAAGCAACCATCGTTTGCACTCAGTCTGACATGCTGTGAACTGATGACCATAGTGGCCTATAATTTGAGACCCATACAAGTAACTTCAACACATGCTTTCTGGGTAAAACTCCGGATTTGCAGATGAAATTTCATGACTGGCTGGTTCAGACCCTTGTCAGTATTCAAATATTTGGTAACACTTTATTTGAAGGGGGTTGAATAAGACTGACATGACACTGTCAAACATGACATAACACCTGTCATGAACATCAATAAGCCTTCATGAATATTTATGACTGTTGTCATAAAGCGTCATTCGGTAAATTATGACACTTTTAAGACAAAGTTGACATTATTCAAAATGTCTTTGTTATGACAAATTGACATTAACCAAGAAATCATTACTGATATAAATCTGTTATAAAAGTATTACTGATTGCACTTTAAAAATTAGGTATCTTTATGTTATTAAAGGTAAAGTTTAAACAGTAATGATTTCCTGGTTAATGTCAAGTTGTCATAACAAAGACATTTTGAATAATGTCAACTTTGTATTAAAAGTGTCATAATTTACCGAATGACGCTTTATGACAACAGTCATAAATATTCATGAAGACTTATTTATGTTCATGACAGGTGTTATGTCATGCTTATGAAAGTGTCATGACAGTCTTATTCAACCCCCTTCAAATAATGTGTGTGCGCGCGTGTGCTCTTCTAAGCCGATTCCATTTTATTCAAGTGGCCGTTTTTCCATCCTTC
>NW_015121473.1:0-1095 GCF_001443285.1 Poecilia latipinna
AAACATAAATTAACGAAGCTTCGAGGCAGGTAAATTTTCCTCGAGGAATTTTAGTAATCGAGGTACTCGAATCATTCGAGGAGTCGTTTCAGCCCTAGGCGGCGGTATCAGCTACGCGCCGTTGGTGCCCTCGGGTGCTGACGTCACTATTGTCTACAGACAGACAACAAACATCACACTGCTCTCAACATGTGTGGCTTTTTAAAACATTCACTCGGTACGTTTTAAAAACATAAAACATACCACCAAGCTAAGAAGCAAAAACTCTAGCAATAATACATACGCAAGTAGGAAAATGCAGATCCCTGATTGAACAGCATCAGCGAGGATGAATAGAGGGCAAATTTGAAAATGTGGCAGTAAATGTTTTAAGATTGGACTAGTTGATATCAGACAGAATGGATCAGGAGATCAACACTGTAGGCACATAGAGCTCAGAAGACCCGAGCATCGGAATCACAGTTCTTCCACAATCATTTCTTGAGAATGATACGAGGTGTCATGAGGCGACATATGAAATAGTTTGTTATTGTTGAATGCAGAAAAAGAAAGACTTAAGTTAAATCTGTTTTTGTATGCACTGCATATTCAGACATTAACAATCAGGGATGGCATAGTAACTTTGAAAAAGTAACTAATCGGATTACTGATTACACCTTGAAAAAGTGACTTAGTTAGATTACTGATTACTTGATTTGGAATGTAACTAAGTTACATTAAAAGTAACGTTTTTAGTTACTTTCAGCAGCTGCTAACACTCCGCCACCTGTGAAAATTACATTGATCTTTGCCAATACTTAATTGTAAGTTATTTTATAATGGTAACTAGAGGTGTGCCGATCGATCAGCCACTGATCATAATCGGCTGATTTCCATGAAAAAGTGTATGATCAGTGATGGCCGATCATTGGCTCTTGTTGCCGATCACCTGCATCTCATTTCCAACCTGCCTGTGCAGCTGGTCTCCTCTTTCCTTCACTCTGCGCAAACGCGCAGCAACAAATCCTAAGCGATGCGGAACTATACGCACTGAGTGAAAGGGGAAAGTTTGCGTGTTGCAGCGGAAAATTGAAGCAGGTCAAAATGCATCAACAC
>NW_015121474.1:0-1095 GCF_001443285.1 Poecilia latipinna
TTTTTAATTAGCTCCAGTTCAATCGGATTGAATGAATAGGCATCTGCAAATTTCATTTTTCAAGTTGTGCCACAAAATGTTCAGTTAGCTGTAGATATGGAACATTTTAACACATAAATATGCATTGATCAAACTTTTTACCATCGTGCTTTTTGACTGTATGTTCACAGTCGATCTCCTGCTTAAAGGTAAACCTCTGCACTGGTTTTAAGTCTTTTGTTTCTGTGCAGCTCCTCCAGAGTCACTATCTGCCTGTTGGCTCTTTCTTCAGCCCTTTTCAGATCGGCTTTTATTCTCGATCTACAAGTTTACCCCGACACAATGCAGCATTTGAAGTCACTCTGACAGTCACTCTACCACCTTTACGGGTAGACACGAACCTGTAACCATTATGAACTGTAGGGGTTAATATGGTGCAAAACAACTTTGCTTGTATTTAAAGAACCGAGTGGCTTAAAAAAGCCTTTATGAGGATCATGACCCAAGATCACCCCTCTTGCCTTATGCGTTGCTCAGTTGAGTGCTGCAAATTGTAAACCATGTTTCACTGGATCTCAGTGCCGGTTTGCTGTGTGATCTTAACAGACGAGTTTGTTATGTGAAAGGACAAAGCCATCTCTAATGGGGGGAGAGGGTGCAGTGTGGGTGCATGTTTGTGATCTAATGTTCTATAACCAACCTCAGAGGCCTTTACAAAACAGCATATTATGTCCAGGTGAACTCTGTTTAGACCTGCTGATTTGCTGAATTGTGAAACCAGGGCTAAAAACAAATCCATGCCACACTTTTCAGATTTTTTTTTTTTTTAGTTCTAAAAGATGTTGAAAACTTTTGTTTCCCATTCAGTTTACCATTATTCACAACTTGGAATAATTGTCCTATCGCATAAAATCCCAGTACAAAATGTTGATGTTTATGGTTGTATAGTGACAAAACGTGAAAAGATTTAAGAGGCGTAAACATTATTTTTTGAATCTATAAACTGAAAAAATGTTTAGATGTTAGACAACTCAGTGAGTCACAAAGACCCCCCCCCCCCCCCAACCCCCAACCCCCCAGCCAAGCCTTGGCGGGTGGGGGGCGGGGGGGGGCGCG
>NW_015121475.1:0-1095 GCF_001443285.1 Poecilia latipinna
TAATTCATCTGACAGCAAAGATGCAGTGGAGTCTGATTCTGCTCTTCCTGATGGGTAAGTTGATCTGAAACACAACTAGACTCTCTGGTTTCTGTTACGTTAAAGTCTGATTTAGAAACCAGCTGTCTATTCAATATTCACACAGAAAATAAAAGAATTAAACATAAAACTGATCAATTCTAGTAACTGTAATGTATGTCCTGTGTTAGTTCATACTGAAATGTGTTTATTGCTCTCAGCTCAGTGTTGTTTCATGGACTGTCAGCTCTATCAGTTTCACTACATTAATGAGAATAAGACCTGGACTGAAGCTCAGCAGTACTGCAGAGAGAAACACACTGACCTGGTCACAGTGACTAACATGAAGGACATGGAGAGACTCATCAACATCTCAGCTGGAGAAATTAAGGAAGCTTGGATTGGTCTGTATGATCAAACACATGGTACCAGAACATGGTACTGGTCTCAGCCTGGAGTGGAGTTTGATGAAAGTGAGACAAACTGGAAAACAGGAGAACCAAATGATGGAGTAGGAAGTAAAGTAATATATCAGAACTGTGTGATTGTGGATAAAAATCTCAAATGGATAGACACTGATTGCCAAAGTTCAAATCATTTCCTCTGCTATAATGGTGAGAATATTAATCTATTTATGAATTATTTTTATATGTGTTTTGTCAAAAACAAGATGAATATAAATGTGTTTGATTACTTCACAGAAACTAATACAACCCATAAATACCACTTGATTAAAGAGATGAAGACCTGGCAGGAAGCTCAGAGTTACTGCAGAGAGAATCACACAGACCTGATCAGTGGATTGAAGCAGCTACAGGATGAAGAGTATATGACTGTAAACAAGAAGGCACAATATGAAAAAATATATGACAAAAAACCAGTATACATTGGTCTGTTCAGAGACACCTGGAGGTGGTCAGATGGAAGCAGTTTCTCTTTCAGACACTGGAATCTACAGTTTAACAATCAGAGATTCAACAGTGGTCAATGTGCCATGACTGTGTTTGATGATGGAGGCAGATGGAAGAATGAGAACTGTACTGAAAGAAAACCCTTCATCTGTTATGATGGTGAGTT
>NW_015121476.1:0-1094 GCF_001443285.1 Poecilia latipinna
GTTTTTTAAAGTGCTATATAAATACATTTATACAATTAATAGAAATAGTAATTAATAATTAATAAAAACACTAAATATGACTGCTACTATTACTATTAACCATTGTATCGATACAGCTATAATTTCATGATAAAACATTATTTCTTTAAACATTTAAATTCTTCATGTACTGTAATGTCCATCTTTTGTGTTAATGTTGTTTTTTTTTATTACTACTTAAAATATTTTATGGATTGTAACATTTTAAACTGGACAGAATTTATACACATTAAAATGTCATTGTGTGATAATAGTGTTTATATTGTGCCAAATGTAAGTCTCAGAAAGCAGAAGTGAATCAGTCAGAGGTTTTTGTCATGGTGTGAATCACTGTGGTACAGCTTCACTAGCAGAGTCATCCCATGTGCTACAGTAATACACTGCTGAGTCTCCTGTTTCTGCCTGCTTTATAATAAACTGGAAGTCAATTCTTGATGTGGCTTTAGAGTTAAATCTGTCAGAAGAGAAACCTGCTCCGAAATTATCAGGGGAACTGTGAGAAGGATGAAGCCTCAGAATGTACTGAGGAGTCCCACCAGGCACCTGTTTGTACCAACTGACATAATTGCCATGATCTATCTGAACGTTGCAGCTGAGAACAACCTGTTGTCCTGTAGAAACTGAGTGAACAGCAGGAGTCTGGGTCAAAACTTTAGCTGCATCAGCATCTGTAAAAGTACAACGAGAAAGGCATGAGTGATAAATATGTGTTTGAAAATAAAGAATATAAAATAAGACAAAAGGGCCACTTACATGTTAGAGCAGAGATGACAGTACAGAGAATCCACAGCATGTTGTCAGTTTGTGACTTTAATCTTGTTTATGGTGACACTGTGAGACGAACCTGTTTAAGTGAAAGAAGAAGACAGACTGAGACTTATAAAGAGTCTGAGGGGAGAAAACAGGGAGGAGAGGATTCTGTAATATGTTGATTCACTAATTTACATAAATTGATGAGCAGGGACTGTACTGTTCAGACAAGCTTTACTTTTTTAAAGTTTTTAATTTTAACATTATCCCTACATTTCCAATTCAATTTAAGAAAAACAGTCAAT
>NW_015121477.1:0-1094 GCF_001443285.1 Poecilia latipinna
AGCATATTTAAATATGCTTTGTGGGGAAAACAATAGAATATTCTTTGGTGACAGCTTCTGTGTCAGATTTAATATGAATGAATTTATAATTAATGAAAACAACAGTGGATCTGGCACAACGTATTGCATTTCCTCTTAAGCGTTGTGTTCCCTCAAAAAAGCAAATATGCCCTGGTCTATTTTTTATACAGTCTCAAATTTCAGTTTCCAATAAAGAGCCTCAGTGAAAACATGTTGACAGCTGCCATAAGGTGTCACTTGTGCCACCTTACCACTGGGTAAGGTGGCACAAGTAAGGTGGCCATGGGTGCCACAGGCTGCTAACCTCATTCTCTATCTGTTTCAGATAGAATGTAGCATATGAATAACTTTAGTTCAAACAAATAGAAATAAAATATATCTTAATTACAATATAATTCTCATACATATTTAAATATTCAGCCGGTGTTCAGACACAGAGAAAGACAACTCCTGCACTGAATCCATGTCACATGGGACCTCTTCCGCGACAGCTGATAATAGCTACCACTACAACTGACACTCGGTCGCCATGGTATGTCAGTGTTGACGAGCTCCTGTCAGTTCCGGATTATAATTATTTTCATACAATGACCTTAATATAATGCTACTGATTATTAAACCGGGTAAGTTCACTAATATTAACTAATAAGTTAATATTAGTGACAGTGGCAACATGAGATATTGACAATTCCAGAGTGACATCATGTTCAGCATGGCTCCATGACAGTTCACAGGATGTCATAAGTTATAGTGGCTGCCTGGTCTTTTATTTAATAGCCCAGGCAGCCACTATAACTTTCATTGTTTTTTGTTAAGATAATGCAATTTTTTAAAAAAGAAATATGTTATCATAATTTTCCAAAAATGCCTGTTAACTTTGTTAATAAGTTATTACTTGTTATTATTTAATAAATTTAATCTCTGCTATTTTTCATTATTTGTCAAGTACATTACAGATTTGTGTGGCATACATGAAGGTTGCTTCTCTGTGTTTGTTTCTGGTTCTGTTCATTGTCTTCAAAGTTTTCTTATTCAAAGATGACTAAAATCTGAGCTACAAAATGCATTTCAAT
>NW_015121478.1:0-1094 GCF_001443285.1 Poecilia latipinna
GGATCAGGATAGAACCGACCGGACGGAACCAGATAGAACCGACTGGACAGAACCAGATAGAACCGACTGGATGGAACCGACTGGACGGAACCAGACGGAACCAGATAGAACCGACTGGACGGAACCAGATAGAACCGACTGGATGGAACCAGATAGAACCGACTGGACGGAACCAGATAGAACCGACTGGACGGAACCAGATAGAACCGACTGGATGGAACCGACTGGACGGAACCAGATAGAACTGACTGGATGGGTTTTACAGTGAAGGATTGTTTTTATTGCCCTGTGTGTTCCTGACCAGCAGCCCCTGGTTCTGAAGGTCCATTAAGAGTTTATATCCTGTGGACATAAACTCATTTAACGCTAAGGGTTAAAGCTGCTCTTTCTGCATCTGAGGTCCAATCAGACAACAGCATCCGGTGAACAGCCAATCAGACTGCAGCTCAAGCCCAGTGTTGATTTGCAGACCAATGAAAACTTTTCAACCTTCTCCAGTCAGGAGCATCTGGAGGAAAAACAGACTTTTGCCTTCCGGTCAGAGTGAAAGAAAACCAAAGATGGAGTCAGACAACAATCAGAACCAGAACAGGGTCAGATACACATCAGAACCGGGTCAGAACTGGAACACAAGATGACACGTCAGATAGAGCAGAAACAGCAGCGGTTGTTATTGGGATTCTGGTCACTACTTCCACTAATGTGGGGCACTCACTGTGTGTCTGTGTGGGAGGGAGTGTGTGTGTGACAGTAGCAGAAACATTGTTTCAGAAGGGAAAACACTAATTGATCCTGATCCCACAGACGAGAACAGATAAGGAGAGAAGCAGCAGAATCAGAGACACAGAGATCGTCCTGATCTGCTGCCTGCTTATCGAACTGCAGGCCACTAACAGGCTTCTAAGAGGCAGCTACCAGGTGGTTTACAGGCGGCTAACAGGCCGCTAACAGGCTTCTAAGAGGCGGCTAACAGGCCGCTAACAGGCTTCTAAGAGGCGGCTACCAGGTGGTTTACAGGCGGCTAACAGGCGGCTACCAGGCCACTTACAGGCCGCTAACAGGGTTCTAAGAGGCGGCTAACAGGTGGTTTACAG
>NW_015121479.1:0-1094 GCF_001443285.1 Poecilia latipinna
TGAGGGGTTCTAAAGTCATCTTCAGGGCGATTGTTGAAGTTTCCACAGAACCCACATGTGCTATTTTGGTAAGTGTAGGGCAAACTGATCCGGACATATAAACGTCTGTCATAAGACACCATCAGGCCAAAGTCAGTGCTGACGATCACAGAGAAACCTGACTGATAAACCTGGATAGAACCGTTTCTGAGGGAAAACGGTACGGTTGCAAAGCTTCCATTGACCTGTAAGGATGGCAACAAAAATAGTTACAAATATAAACAAAACACAAAATGCAGGGTCTATATTACAGAACGTAAAAGGGTCCTGTTACCTTGGCCTGACTCTGATCTCCTTTAACAAGCTCAATAGTTTCATCATGGACAAAGACTTTGACCAGTTGTGTCCATGAAACATGACTGCTCCCCTGATGCCCGTTCTTCCCCTCCACTCTGTAATAGGGCAGTCCATTCTGACACTGCTCTGACAGAACGTAAGTGCATGTGCCTTGAAAGTGAAACACTGCGTTGTCAAAGGTGTAGTAATGTGGATCTCCACTGACGGTGCAGGTTCGTCTTTGCACTGTCTGGCAGGAGTACTGAAAGGCAGCTGGCCGACAGATTTGGGAGAAGGAACAGGGATTGCTGGAGCATTGCAGCCCTGCTCTGGTGCAGGTGCACTTCTGTGCACAGGTGCTGTCACTCCAGAAAGAGTCACCAAGTTGAACAGGCTGACCTTTAAACAAGGAAAGAACAAGAGTCATTTCAAGGCTGCTTTAATGGTGAATTAGTTTGTGGTGTTTCTGACATCACAGTTAGAATGACCTAAAACATAGGTGCCAAAAGTTCTCCAGAGTCCTGCTAATTATCTAATTATTTGATTGAATTGTGTCAAGACACATCTAAAAGTTGCAGGACACCAGCCCTCGAGGCCTGAAGTTTGACATCTGTAATCTAAGAAATTAAGTATTTACAGAGGAAGAATTAAACTAACTGAAGAACTGTTTAGGGTTCAGTACTCTTAATAACCCTATTGTTATACCATGATTCACAGATTGGAGTTTTCCCTTATTTCCATGAAACTTGCAAATTGTTATAGAGCAATTTATAAAAATG
>NW_015121480.1:0-1093 GCF_001443285.1 Poecilia latipinna
AACTCACCCACACATTCAGCTTCTGTCGGAGAGGCACTTTTTAAGGAAACTGGTGAATAAGGGGGAAGCAATTTCACTGCGAGACTTGGGGAATTCCCGTAACCCAGTAAAATGGTCTGACACTGCAGGCTCAGCCTGAACAGAACCTGGTGTGTGTCCAACTGTTCGGCCTCCCTTTCGACTGAGTAACGCAACACACAAGAAAACACAAGTATGAACATTTAAATCCCTTTTATTGGAACAGTAGCTTGCATCCACCCCACCCCGCCGCCCACCTTTGCCACTGCCATCTTGGATGCACGTGGAGAAAACCTGAAAAATGCAGAACCTCCTGGAACGCATGACACATTTTCTTCTGAGAACAGAGTTCGCCATCCTAAGCTGCTCGTTTTTCAGTAATAAACGTTCATGTGCACGATATGGCATGCGAGCACGCTGTAAAAGTGTATGGCCCCTTTTTCGTGATCGTGTCGTGATGCCATCACAGCTATCAAAGCTGCAGATGAAAAGTAAACAGCTACGCACCACCAACAGCTTTCCCTGAGGACATAGGGGCTTTTATATTATTAAACTACAATCGGTCTAATTCATGCAACACATGTGGTGCCAAAAGGAGAAAAAAAAAACAGAAAAAAAAAAAAACTTCCCCTTCAATCAAAAGGGAAATTCAACAACAATGCAGATATTGATATATTGATAGTGCTATTGAAGTTATCTTATAATCTCTTGTAATTATCATCAAATGGAACCATTTTATTTTGGGTGTGCCATTAAAACCCAAAGTGACTGACTTGCTGCAGACTCTATTTGTTGCCTTGGATTTTGGCGTACTGCAGGGGATTTCCTCCCCCAAGTCGTTTTTTTTTTTTTTTCTGCTTTCCTCTTTTAACTGAAAATGGCTTGACAACAGCTGCGCTCACACATATGCAACCAACTGAGACACTCACAAAAGCAGAGACGGCTGTCACCTCTGTGCAAAGGAAACGCTATCTTAGCTTTAAAGGCCATGCAGAAAATATAATTTAACTTGTTAATTTGTACTTTTTAACATGTATACCTTGGTATTTACTCATGTATGGTTTTTACTTATGCT
>NW_015121481.1:0-682 GCF_001443285.1 Poecilia latipinna
CAAGTAAAGTGAAACAAGTAGCGACAGTTATGAAGATGTGTCATGATTTGTCGGTGTTGGTGAGGAGGTAGACGCAGGTAGGCCCAGGTTGACATTGTAAAAGTTGATTTTTTTGAAGAAAACACAGGAACGCAAGGAACTGGCTGAAGACGAACGAAGAGACATGAGACGCATGACAGCAGAACAGACTGGTATGACACGACTAGGACCCGACAAGAGACAAAGACAACAGGTGAGTTTAAATACACAAGGAGGGTAATCGGGGAAGAAACAGCTGGGATCAATCAACAGATAGGACAGGACATCACAGAGACTCACAGGGGAACAGGACACAGAAAAACCAAGAAATAAATACACAAACACAGATCACCACAAGATGTCATTAAGTGTCATTACAGTGTCATTAATATTGACTCTTACCTCAAGTGAAGTGAAACACACTGGACTATTTATAACTACCATCATAGCTGTAGAACAAACCCTTTGTACATTGGAATAAAACAAAAGATAACTTGTTCTTCAGAGGGTTTAACGTCTGGTCAGTATGTTGTTGCACTGAAATACTGATTGAAAAACTAAAACAGAATTACTTATTCTGTAACTTAAGAAAATAGTTTTTTTTTTTGTTGCTTTGATTGTGTCAGCCATCTCCGTTATAGTATTCCTGTAATGCTCTGAAAAC
>NW_015121481.1:6372-7465 GCF_001443285.1 Poecilia latipinna
TTTTAAGACCAATTACCGTATTTTCCCGACTATGAGCGCACCATACTATAAACTGTACCTTCAAAGGTCGCTGGTATCTCTGCTGCTCTCGGTTTTCCATAAGGACCCAGCAGAGGGCTGCGTCCTAAGAACTGCTGGATATGATGCAGTTCTCTGTCTCCACATCCGGTTTTGTTGAAGCCGAGTTTATGTGCAGCGGCTCTATTTCCCTCCTGTACTGGCAGATCGACACTCCTCAACTTAGAAGCTGCATAATATGAGTTTGAAAACATTTCTCCGTCATGCCTGCTACTAGCATGTGCTTGTTCCAAATGAAAATTGGCGCGTTGTTCTTTGATTTCCAATTTTGACTTCCAACGATTCACTTCCTGCTAAAGAGCCCCCTGGTGGTTGAAGAAAAATCTACAGAAAAGCCGCATGCTCAAAGAGTAGGAAAAAAGTAGCAGCTTATAGTCCGGAAAATACGGTACGGTAGGTGAAATTGGATAATTTCCACGGCACACCTGACGATCACTCACGGTACACTAGTGTGCCACGGCACAGTGGTTGAAAAACACTGCTTTAGAGGTTGACCAGGGTCAATCATAAAAAAGTCTGGTGCAAATCGGATGATGCATTTGTGAATTAGAGACGATCGTAGACATATGGCGAGCATTGCAATTTGCTATTTAGCCACGCCCATAGTTCAGCCAGCAGCCAACATTCACAGAGGTCATCATCATGTCATTTTATGTTAGTTGGCACAGCATTCAACCCATTTGAATCATAGAGTAAAAGTAAGACATCTAGCAGAAAAAACAAGTGACTTCCTGTTGGAAGGGGCGGGGCTTATGTGATGTCATCAATTGACCATGAGAATGTTATCATTGCTGGTCTATAATGAGACATGGAAAGTCTGATGCAGCTCTGACCTGGCATTTGGAAGTTATTGCATATTCATGTTTCATGGAGAAAAGTCAAAGTTTGACACTTAGCCACATGTTTGATGTATGAGAATTCTTTTGATAACTTTTCATCTACAATGTCTCAATAGTGTGCTGAGTTAGTTTGAAGTCTGTATCTCAAAACCTGTAGGATGAGTTTGATCAGATGC
>NW_015121482.1:0-1093 GCF_001443285.1 Poecilia latipinna
ATCTCTGTCTTTGAGTTCACTGACGAAGTCAACACATCAGTTCATTAATAACTATATCTGCTCCTGCAAGAAGAAACTCCTTCATAACCTCAGTCAGCTAAAGCTTCACTCTGAGGGGTAGAGAAGGTTTGTGTAACTTAATCCCTGCTATGTGTTGCATGTTTTAGGTGTTTCCCTGCTTCTGCACACATGGGTTAAATGAATAGGTGATTAACTGGCTTCTGCAGAAACTGCAGGAATGCAAAGGAGGCAATGCAATCATATGAATCACCTGTGCTGGAGTCTGCACTTCTCAAAAACATGCAAGACAGTGGTCCCTGAGGACCAGGGTTGGGGGCCACTGCTCTAAATGATGTGTTTTGTTCCATATATTAGGGGTAGGATTCAGATGGCAGGAGTCAAAATCCAGATCATCTCATTTGATTGGCTTATGTTCTTCTTTTGTCTCCCACTATGTTTTCAGTAACAATTTCACGCATGAATTTAAAATATTAAGTTATTTCCCCCAAAATCTTATGTAATACATTTCTGTCCTCTTTTATTGTTAATAAATTTTGACTTTAGCCATACGTTTTTGCCTATTTAGAAAGAAGGTTGAGTTTCCTGGGTCTAGTGTTCCCTCCATAACGAACAGTAGATTACCGAAGTGAGTCAAACAGAGAGCGAATTGCGAAGCATGTCTCATATTTGGAGAGGAAAGAAAAACACATTTTCATTTCCTGTTGTTTGTATTTTTTGTAAATTTTTCCTGCTATTTTTCCCTTTGCAGATAATGATGTCAGATGTTCTCTGAAAAAAACCCAGTGTTAAATTCCCACCCATCACTTCTCCAGTCCTCATCAGCAGCTCATGCTGAAACTCTGCAGTTCATTGATAAATACTCCGGGGTTTTACCAAGTGTCAGTGTTGCTACACTATTCGCCTTAAAAATGTGTTTGATTGTGCTGCATTTCAAACTGAAATGAATGTATTAATATGATGATATATTTAAGCCTGAATTCATAATCCCATGCACAGCAATGCTTTTCTGTTGTACTTGGGAAACATCAGAAGGCTAGAAACTAAACTTTATATGTATATATATATATATATA
>NW_015121483.1:0-1093 GCF_001443285.1 Poecilia latipinna
ATTGAGGTGTGCAGATTGTAACAGCATCTGGGACACCATGTTTGAATTACATCCAACTGTGATTATATGATGCTAAGGTTAGTAGTGATAGCAGATTTCATCTCAATGAGTTGTATAGGATTTTTATTGTATTCTATGACAGAACATTTGTTCTGTTATAGAAACAGGGGGAAATGAATGGAATTGATCTAATAAGCAAATTTGTAGTTTGGAGTTGTCTCTACTTCTTGGCAAACGAGGTTATTGAAGTTAAATCAAAATTCATTAAATATGAGCTAACTATTTGGATATGGAAAAGTAAAATTTATAAATTGAATACACCAAACTTAATATTACCTATCAAATAATTTACATAAAACAGTGTTTCTTAAAACAAGGAAGGTGATCGTTGGATTGTTGCATCTCTATTCATATGATTGAAAATAAGTTGTTTAACTAAGACATCCAGGAAGGTCTAAACTAAACATTTACATCATTTGTATCTAACTTGCTCATTTATTTCATGGATAATTTTGAACATTTATTTTAGGATTTGAATACTTTATATGATTTTGCTGTCTGATTTGGTCTGATTTTATTTGCAATGAATATGCCAACATTTTAACAACAAATGTTATGTAGAAATGTTATGCAAAAAGAGGGGCTTAATTTATCAGCTATAATATGGTGTTTCTGAATCTAGGCTTATATTACCGCATAGCATATTTTAAATTTATATTTTAGAGTGTAATCTCTATTAAGAGATTAAAAGAGGGAACTGTTGAGAAAATAAATTTAAAATAAGCTAGTTTTAAAACTTAGCATGTCTTGATTCAAATGGCCTAATTGTGGTTTTGAAATCAGTAACGTATTCTGACTTTTTGACCTTTATGTTATCTGTAGTTACAGCAGATGGTTTGCTAGGATCGTCTGAACTGCCTTTTGTCTGTGTGGAAAAACAATACAGTGGAAGTTGTAGCTTTTCACACTCATCTGTGAAAGGCCGTAAACACGGCAGGGGTTTTAGGCTTCAGATAGAGGGTCAGAGATAGCTCCTGGTTGGATGAGCAAAGATACGCCTTATTTGAATAAATTAAAGATAGGAATACGCCTT
>NW_015121484.1:0-1092 GCF_001443285.1 Poecilia latipinna
TATTTCTGGAAATGAAATCTCGTAATTCCAGTCGGCCCGGATCCACTTCACCATCTGCCTGGGGGAGTTTCATTTAGAGACACTAACATTTTCTTTTACGTCAAACCAGCAGATCAAGAATTTTTTTTTTTTAAATTATTATTTTTTCCCTCCTTGGGACGTTTGTTGTGAATTAGTGCTATCTATATAAAACTTAATTGAACAGAACCCGTATGAAAATACAATAAAAATGCAGCAGCTTTTCTAAAAGGAAAAGTTTTGACTAGCAGAAAATTATTAAATTCTCCAATTATACATGCTGAAGAGTATCAGCATGTATAATACTGATATGGTATGAAAGTTTTCATACCATATCAATATGAAAACTTATATGGTTTCTTCTAAACTTAAAGGTACATGCTGCATCCAGAAAACCCAAACTATCAGATGACATTAGTTTTTGATTCTGCGAGTTTCTAGTTTTCATTGACTTAAATGAGGAAATATTGGCCAAATCCAGACCTTGCTCTGATCGATTGATATTTAATTGTACTGTTGCCAAATTTCTCTGAAATCCGTTTTCTGACTTATACCAGTAAATACCAGATGTGTGATGTTATTAAAAACATGCACATAAAAAATAAAACAAGAAAAACCTAACTTTTTCTCATAAATAAACACCAAATAACTGATATGCCTTTTGTGATGTCAGCAATGACACAGGTGGAAGCTCTTTGGGGGACAGAAGATCTTATTTAAACTAAATTATTTATAACATAAAACAAAAAAACTGGCACTAATACATTCTAAATGTGATATATGATATATATGTATTTTTATAGATATATAGGGAATGAATTTATATAAAAGTTTGGCTTGCAGCTTTAATGTTTTAAACCCAAATCACGCTCATATTTAACCAAGATGCTAAATAAACGCTTGTTTGTTTTCAAAAGGCACAATGTGTTCCGTGCTACAATAATGCGCCTCAAGTAAATGCGTTAGATGAAACAACTAGAGTTGTTGCGCAACTTGAAAACTTGAACTACCAGTGTCTAATTTTAGGACTTTGGTCGTTGAGTAAATGAGATAGTAATTTATCGGAGCCGCTCT
>NW_015121485.1:0-1092 GCF_001443285.1 Poecilia latipinna
GACAACCTGCAGAGAGTCAAGCAGAAGCTGGAGAAAGAGAAGAGCGAGCTCAAACTGGAGCTGGATGATGTTGTGTCCAGTATGGAGCAAATTGTCAAGTCCAAGGTACGTGTGGTGTTCTGATAGCTTTCTAGATAACATCCATCCATCCATTTTCTTTACGCCCTCCCCACTTAGTGGAGTCGGGAGGGGGTACTGGTGCCTATCTCCAGCTAACGTTCCGGACGAGAGTCTGTGCCCTGCGACAGTCTGGCGACCTGTCCAGGGTGTACCCCGCCTCTCGCCACAGAGACACACAACCATGCACACACACTCACTCACACCTAGGGACAATTTAGAGAAAAAAAATTGACCTGACAGTCATGTTTTTGGACTGTGGGAGGAAACCGGACTACCTGGAGAAAACCCACGCATGCACAGGGTCAACATGCAAACTCCATGCAGAAAGACTGGGGCCAGGAATCAAACCCAGAACCTTCTTGCTGCAAGGCAACAGCTCTACCAACTGTGCCACTGTGCAGCCCCTTTCTAGATAACAACCTCAGCAAAAAAAAATACTATGCAAGGTCTGTGATATGTGCACTATTTCTTTACAGACCATCCTGGAGAAAACTTGCAGAACTTTAGAGGATCAAACAAATGAATACAGAACAAAATGTGATGAATACCAAAGATCTCTCAATGACTTCACCACCCAGAAAGCCAAACTTCAAGCTGAGAATGGTTAGTCTTTTTTCCCACTTAGAAAATTAATGGTTTTCTATAAAAAGGCGTGCACATGTGAACGTTTTTACATCTACAGATGAGCTTTCAAGACAAATGGAGGAGAAAGAATCACTTATTTCTCAGCTCACCAGAGGAAAAAATTCCTACAATCAACAGCTTGAAGACCTAAAACGACAACTGGAAGAAGAGATAAAGGTATGAAATAATTTCTGGATAATATAGAACAAATTATTATTTTTTAAATTTTATTTTACAAAAAAAGAAAACAAAGGTTAAGTCATATATCACATATAATTTATCTTGACCTCAGGCCAAGAATGCATTAGCCCATGCGGTGCAGTCTGCTCGCCATGACTGTGACCTCCT
>NW_015121486.1:0-1092 GCF_001443285.1 Poecilia latipinna
AATTTAGACATATGAGCACTTATCACAATATCCTTCCTTCCAAAACGATTCTGGAGTAACTCTATTGCAGCATCATAGTTGACATCTGTCATTGTCAGTCCTGCAATAGTCTGAGCAGCTGCTCCAGTTAGGTAAGATCTCAGGTAAGTGAACTTATCTGTCTTACATAGTCCATCATTTCTGTGAATAGCTGATTCATACTGTGACCAGAATTCTTGCCATTGGCTTATTTTTCCATCATACTTGGTTATCATTAGTTTGGGAAGTTTAACTGTCTGTCTGCATTGTGATGAAAATGAGCCGCTGTTTACGTCTCTCCGCGCGCTCTCAGAGTGTCTCCAGCGGTGCGAACCTCCCAAATGAGAATCCGGTCCATGTAATCCCGTGAGTTCGTTATCTCAGTGTCCAAGGCTTCTATAGACGTTTCATCTTCTATGCTCTTGTCCAAATCCAATAAAATTTCCCCCTTAGAAGATAAAACTGCCAGGAACTCACGCAGTCTATCCATATCGGGACTCTCTTTGCCCACCTCATCCTCTAGTCGAGTTAACAGCTTCGTCGTTGCTGTTCGGATAGTCGACCGTTTCCTCTTTAATCGCTCCAGTCCTTCCGTCATGTTGGCTGCTAAACTGAGCCTTAGCTTCACTTCGTTCAGAAAATTCAAAAAAATCCTTATTCCCGGGTTTCGGCACCAAAATGTTACGGAGTAAAGCTTCTTCTCAAACAAGACGGAGGCTCGTATTTCTTTTACTGAACCTTTCTGTTCAGTATTTATTGAAGAGGAAAAAAACGGTGTCAGCTGATAACGGACAACAGCTGTTCGTTACCAATAGCAATCAAAAGTCAACAAAGCAAGATAGTGACAAACAGTCACAGATCCTTAAGCATTCTTCAAAATAAAAGACTTCCTCTATTCAAATAAATCATGTCTTGCACTGAAATATATTTCACTTCACCTTTGTAATTATATACAATCATGTTCAATACAATTAATAATAATCATCATGTAAATTATGCTTAACATATAATTGTAAATCAGTCACTTATCATGCAAATATACTGAACAACATAAGTGTAAAAAAGTCACAACAA
>NW_015121487.1:0-1092 GCF_001443285.1 Poecilia latipinna
TTTAACAATTTCCGTTGGTTTCTGTGTACTTCTAAATCTGCTCCTTTTTCGCATCTTTTCGGGCCTACTACTGCCTCTAGTGGCGTGGTGGTGGTAGCACAACTAATATAAATACATTACTAAATCAGAATACCAAAGTCTTATTTATTATTAATTCTGGCATTACTGGAACCTCAAAAGATAAAGTCCCTCACAAAACACCATACCTTTTAATTGTCTTAAGGAAATAGAGCTAATTAAATGACATAAGACCTGAAAGTGGTTGCCGTTTCACTCATTGGCCAACCTGTTGAAACTGGCTAATTTTAAATACCTTGGATCATTCCTGGACAGTCAGCTCAATTTTGCTGAAAACACTGGCTACATTTTTAAGAAACGTCACTCTATCTTTTAAGAAGACCCAGTGATCTTGGGGTTACCTAACAAGTGCAACTCGTGCAAAACTTCTAGTTAGTTAGAGGTAACATTAACTAACATTACCTCTAGTTAAGTAATGTTAACATTTTAACAATGAGTTAAAATGTTAAAACCTAAAAATTTAACTTAAGTTTTGAGTCATCTCAAGTTTTAACTGTTTTAACTTTTCATCTCCTCAGCTGGTTTGGTCACATGAGCTGCAGACTATTCTTTTAAGAATACTTTGAAGAGCAGGAAAAATAGTAGGTAAATAGTGCTGAAACCAAAAATAACTGTCTCAACTGTTTAGAGCATCCACCCTCTTTTTTTCGTCAGTTTGAGCTCATGAAGGCGTTACTGTGTTCCTCTGGTAACTATAGAACATCTATTAGAAGTCATTCATTGACAGTGCAATAATTATTCTTAGCCAAACTAAATGATAACATTTACCTGTAGCATGCTAAGTGTTTACTTGATGCACAAATTGTTGATATTGTGATTCTATTAATGAGTTTTATTTTACTGTTTTAGACTCAAAGAAAAATGTCCACCTTAGAAGACTGAATAGTTTAATTATATGTTTTCCTATATATAAGACTCTACCAACAAAACAAAAATGTGGATTATTGCTTGCTTGGCTATTCGTCTGTGAACCTAATTAATTTATTCGTTATTGACTTTTGCTCAATTAAATTT
>NW_015121488.1:0-1091 GCF_001443285.1 Poecilia latipinna
TGAATGAAATAAAATGTCATAGTTTAGTACTTTTTCAGTTGTCTTCAACAAAGAGAAAAAATAAAAATGATCTCTATAAAACTGGCTGGAGAGTTGGTTTCCTCATTTAGCATATGCTCAGTGGAATATTTTGAAAAACTAATTGTACTTACTGTACAGTTTGATAACTAGGATCAATGGGATTGTATGCACGATTGAACTGAAATTATTTTTTTTGTAAAGTGCCTTGAAATGGTATTTGTTGTAAGTTGGTGCTATAGCTATAAACAGAATTGAATTAAAACTGAATCATTTGATGGTCCCAAAATGAGATTCTAGACCTGCAGATTTCTGTGGAAGCTGTATGAATAAGTTTTATGGATGTAATATTTCCGGATGGTTCACACAGATCCTTTTCCCCCTTTTTGCTTGTACTGAGCAGTTGCTTTGACAGGGCCATTCCCTGTCCACAGCTCAAAATAACCCATATGAAGTAAAGTTAGTACAGAAACCCCCAGGGGATGGTGAACATACAGCCTCGACCCATAAAGATTTACAAAGGGAGCAGTAAAGAGAGCATGGAACCACTGTCCAACTGTAAATGAATCCTCATAATGTCACAGAGCTTTAGCTTGTTGTTTCTGTTTGTCCAAGGCTGCAGCTCTTGATGCTCACACACTTTACATCCATAACTAAGTGATAAAGTGTGTGTGTGTTTATCTGAGGATTAAGAAGTCGAGGGGGAATGTTAAACATCATTGTCCACATGCCTAGCTTCAACCAGCAATGATTGGAGTATTTTTACCTGATTTCATAAGCAAATCTGAGTACATAAAAAATATAGGTGCTCAAAGTCAGGAGAAGTAAAGCTTGAGAAAAACAATCTCCCTGTTGGCAATTTGTGCACATATAAAATCTGCTTCAGGACCATGGAGTTTCAGGGAGATAAATCAAACAGGGGAGTCTTTACTTCAAGCTCAAAAGAGCACATACACTCATTTTCTGTCTATTAACCCTTGTGTGTGCAATGACTGAGGCAAATGATACAAGGTGATACAGGTGAGGAGTCGGTTGGACCCCAGGGTTAAGACTCAGACAGTCTGCCTGTTATT
>NW_015121489.1:0-1091 GCF_001443285.1 Poecilia latipinna
TGGATTTATGAAACCGATTAACCGGAAATCATGACCGTGTTCAGCAGCTCCACAGCAAATGCAGTGAAGTCATAGACAAGAAAATATTATAGGCAATAGAAAAAAGAACAGGTTGAAAAATATTGGCCAAAAAAATATAAAGATATCTACACAGCACTGGGAGGTTAAGATGTGTACTTTCCAATCCTAGACACTCAAAGTACACATGAAAATATATGTAAAGGATAAAACAGTGTATTGTCCCCTTTAAATTGCTATTGTTGCCGATGTTCTGAGTAATGATACAAGTCAGAATTGCTGTTGGACTGATGTAGTGTGTTCATTGTTTCTTGATGTAGATAACGTGATCCTGATTAAACAAAATAAAACCTGGGAGGACGACTTGTACTACTGCAGAGATCACCACCATGACCTGGTCACCATCACCAACATGGATGATCAGATATGGATCCAGGAGAAAGTCAAGAATGCATCGACTGATTATGTCTGGATGGGTCTGCGTTACACCTGCACTCTGGATTTGTGGTTCTGGGTCAGTGATGAGGTGGTCAGATATAAGAACTGGGCTTTAGATGGACAGATGGACGACTGTGACATGTCTGGAGCCATGGAGACGGGAGGAGAACATCAGTGGAGGAAGAAAATTTATCATGACAAATATAACTTTAACGTTAACTAAGTTAAATCCTCTCTGCTTTTTTTTACTTTTAGGTTTCTGGGTCTTATCATTTTCATTCCACTTCCTGTCTGCTTCTTTGTCATTTCTGCCAGTAGTAACATCTGGTTGTTGATTATGTGACGCAGAAATTTATTTCCATACTACATAAACACCGCCTCATCTAAGCACAGAAACATTTTATTGAAAATCCTGAGCTTTCTAGAAATTGGCATGTTTCCAGTAAGCAAATTTATTTTAGTAATTTCAATTTGCTCATCTCTATGGTGAATGGAAAGTCAGTTCATATCAATCTATCTGTGGTTACAGTGTGTGAGAAACCAGGAAGTGTCTTCTTCTCTCCAAACACTAAACTCCCAGGCAGATACTGATTCAGCCCAAAGTTAAAACACATTAACAGTTATCACTGTCA
Source organism: Poecilia latipinna (assembly GCF_001443285.1). Classification (NCBI taxonomy): domain Eukaryota; kingdom Metazoa; phylum Chordata; class Actinopteri; order Cyprinodontiformes; family Poeciliidae; genus Poecilia; species Poecilia latipinna. The sequence continues at coordinate 1,089 of NW_015121489.1, forward strand.
TCA
>NW_015121490.1:0-1091 GCF_001443285.1 Poecilia latipinna
ATGTAACCCAGCTGTATTTTATTTGTTTGTTCTGTGTTATTTGCTTTTCTGTATTGTTTGTATCTTATGGGTAGTGTCCCTTTAAGAGCAAAGCACGACATCACTTTACGGCAGCGTTCCGACTGCAGTTACTAGGGAAACTCCCGGGCTTTAGAGTTTCAGAGCTGCTGTGGAGAGACATGCCAGTCTCTGCCGTCCTTCTGCATAGCGCTTGACTTCTTTATGCCTGATATATGATGTTTTCCTGCTAGGTGAGCATTACTGGAGATTTGTGATGTCGTATGTGCTCTTAATTTTATATAACAAGTCATCGCTAATTCTGTAATGTTTTAGAAACCAAACTCCTGTTTTACCATGGGTATTGTGAGTTAAAATGACTGTCGAGTTTGTCGTGTTAAGTGAAATATTTCATTTTCATCTATGTTCATGAGGTGCTTATTATTTTATGGAGTGATATTCCTGATAAAGAATCTTAAGTGCTGTTTTAAAATGGAGCTCACCGCTATTAGTTACTAGGGAAACTCCCGGGCTTTAGAGTTTCAGAGCTGCTGCGGAGTAGACACACGCCAGTCTCTGCCGTCCTTCTGCATAGCGCTTGACTTCTTTATGCCTGATTTGTGATGTTTTCCTGCTAGTGCATTATTGTGGCCGATATTGGGGAAACGAACACTGGGAAGGTACTCCTGTGCCTGCGGAGGAAGAGAGAGAGGCTGCGGAGTTTTCTGTGTCCGGACGCCGGCTGCCGTCGTCATTCTGGGTCGCCATCCCAGCAAGGACAACCTCTTTCATCGTTTTGTACGAATCAGACACACACCCACAAATATGGAGCTCTATATGAACTTTTTTTTTTTTTTTTGCTGGCCAGCTTCTTTTAATTTAATTTATTCTTTTTTTTTTACCAAGGACCCTGAAAGGATTCTTTTTAATCTAAGTTTTTCTTTTTCTTTCTCTTTGTGGGTTTTCCTAGGAAAATTGTATGACAGTGTGAGACGAAGTTGGATGTGTTTCAGTCCAGTAACTTGCAATAAACATAACTGGTTGATAGTAAACTGCTATCTGAACCCGAGTAGATTCTGTTCTTTGGTTACATT
>NW_015121491.1:0-1091 GCF_001443285.1 Poecilia latipinna
GATAATTAATTCGTTTTCAAAAAATCTTTTAAGACCAATTACCGTATTTTCCGGACTATGAGCGCACCCCGCCTCCCCCCTCCTGGAAACTTGCATATATCAGCCGCACCGGGCTACAGGCCGCTGGCATCTCTGCTGCTCTCGGTTTCCCATAAGGACCCAGCAGAGACCTGCGTCCTAATAACTGCTGGATATATTAAGGACACAGTTCTCCATCTCCAAATCCGGTTTTGTTCACGCCGAGTTTACGTGCAGCGGCTCTATTTCCCTCCTGTTCTGCCAGATCGACACTCCTCAACTTAGAAGCTGCATCATATGAGTTTGAAAACATTTCTCCGTCGTGCCTGCTGCTAGCATGTGCTTGTTCTAAATGAAAATTAGCGCGTTCTTCTTTGAATTCCAATTTTGACTTCCAATGACTCACCCCCTGCTAAAGAGCCCCCTGGTGGTTGAAGAAAAATCCACAGAAAAGCTGCATGTTCAAAGTGTATAGCTTATAGTCCGGAAAATACGGTACGGTACGGTAGGTGAAATTGGATCATTTCCACGGCACACCTGACGATCACTCACGGTACACTAGTGTGCCACGGCACAGTGGTTGAAAAACACTGGTCTAACTCGGACTAGGACGTCACCAGCTTGAATTTACCAAAATTAGTAACTATTGTCAAGGCCCTCTCTACTTTTAAGGCAATATTAAGCGAGTAAAAATGGCGAATTTGAACAGCGTCTGTTATCTTCCCTGCGTTCAAGTTTTTTCTTCTCTTTATGGCGTTTTTTTTTTAAATGGAAGTGTGGAATACCGCCACCGTCTGGTCTGGGGTGTGAACTGGAGCTAATCCTGTTGATCTTACATCTTATCTGAAAATGGATTGGGTGCTTTCTTAAACAACATTACATCATGATTATCATTTTTTTATTCTTTGCAATTTTAACAAAAATAGTGAAAGATTATTAAAGGCACCTAAAAAGGTTTACTTTTTAGGTGCTTAAAAGTATGCCTAAAAATTACATGAAAAGTACTTTATAGGTGACTAAAAGGCATACTTCTGCATATGTATTAATTAGTTTTATTTTGTAATCAGGTTGCT
>NW_015121492.1:0-1090 GCF_001443285.1 Poecilia latipinna
AGCTACTGCAGTGTATGCAGAGCATTACAAGAACAAAGAAGAGTGTTCTGTCAGGTCAGCATACGCTGTCAGATCGTCATACGTTTAGAACGAACTCACGGCTATATCTTTCAGACACATCATTACCATATAATTATATTTAATTAGCAACATAGAATCATGACGTAGATTATCATACACTTTATTAACACTTGTATGGCACCCTGACGTGGCGGTTAAGTAGGTTAATGAGTTTTACATGGGCATGTGTTGTAGTTGACTGCAGCTGCAGCCAGACCCTGCTTTAAATACACTTTGAAAACACGACAACACATATACGTCTATATAGTTATTATTGAAAAGAATTTAATGACTTATTTTCGTCATAACTTGCTGCGTATGGTGAACTGACAACTCCTCTGACTGTCGGACTTCTTAATGCGCATGCGCAGGCATGGTACTCACTGCATGTATGCTATTCTGACAGTGTATGGTAATCTGATAGAACAACGGCTCTCAGTGAGTGACACTCCAGTCCTATCTAATAAGTAAAGAGCCATGGAGAAGAATCGACTGTTTCTGAATGTCACCTCACTATATTGCAGACTTTTGGACATAGCGTTGTCCCATATATGCGACAAGTCAGTCTACACCTCCGCACAATAATTCAGCGCAGTGAGTGATAGCATTTTTCATCACAATGCATGTGTCTCTGTACAGCTAGCTTTGCTAACATCACGTTAACGGAGCTTACCTTCGAGCTACTTTTCTAAGTGACGAAAAAAGTTAGACGTTGTCTCCACCGTCTGTGAAAGCGAAGCGATGTTGAGTTAGCTGTGGCCATCGGATTTCTTACTATTTATGCAGCGCTATTATATTACTGACGATTAAACAAGCATTTTCTGCCGCTGAGAGGAAACCACTGCGCATGTCCTGGAGCGCCGCGCGCGAGTGAAAGGTGGGGAGGGGAGGAGGAGGGAGAGTAACAGAAACACGTAGTTGCTTGGATTTTAATCGGTGCGTTTTGCATCCACTGAAAACAAAGATGTTAACAAAGTGGACAGAATGCTGTACGTTTAGTGATATTTTCACAGTTGCCGTCTTGACTGGT
>NW_015121493.1:0-1089 GCF_001443285.1 Poecilia latipinna
TACCTCAAGTAAAGTGAAACAAGTTACAACAGTTATGACAAAGTCATTAAGTGTCATTACAGTGTCATTAATATTAACTTTTACCTCAAGTAAATTGAAACTAGTAGCAACAATTACAAAGATGTGATTTAGTATTACAGTGTCAAATGCAATGCTAACAGAGTTATTGATATTAAGTCTTACCTCAAATGAAGTGAAACACACTGGACTACTTATAACTACCATCATAACTGTAGAACAAACCCTTTGTACATTGGAATAAAACAAAAGATAACTTGTTCTAAGATAACAGAGGGTTTAACGTCTGGTCAGTATATTGTTACTCTGAAATGCTGATTGAAAAACTAAAACAGAATTACTTATTCTTTAACTTAAGAAAATAGGTTCTTTCAACAGTAACATTTTTTGCTTTGATTATGTCAGCCATCTCCTTCGTAATAGTCTTCCTGTAATGGGGTGATGCATGGAGCAGGTGGTGGGATTCCCATCTGATTGTTTTTGGATCTTCAAGCAGTTGAGTTGGATGTTAGCAGACTAGCTTCTCCACCTCACTTCACAACCTGCTGCCTTTTGTCTTCAGGTTTTCTCTTTCACAAAAAAAGGTGGACTTCTGGGAAGCATCCAATTTATGGACTGGAATTTAATAGACCGAGCCTGGAGTCTGACAGAGAAGGGAGGTCCCACTGGACAACACCGGGTGGTGTTGGTTTTTCCCAAGATGGATGAAGGAGCTTCAGCAGAGTGTGATTCATTGGAGTCAGGCGTGACTTGCTCAGAGTCCTGGAAGGTGGGAATCTCGTGCTGAATCGAGGATTCGAACGCTGCTGATGGAGGTAAGACCAGATTTGTATCCAGAAGTGTAGAGGATGGAGCATCAGCCATGGAGCAGGGCCTCGTGATGGTTTGTCCATCTGTAGTCTGTGAGGTTGGAGCAGATGAGCTACATGCTAGTTGATTAGCTTCTTGCTGTCTTCTCTTTTGAGGCTTTTCTCTTTTAATGCGAACCATTTTTTTTTCTGGCAGAGCAAAGTGGATCTTCCTCTACCAAATGCAACAAGTAGAATGACAGGGCCTCCAAAAATTATTTAA
>NW_015121494.1:0-1088 GCF_001443285.1 Poecilia latipinna
TTATAATATTATAAATGAATGCCAAATCAGATAAACTAAAAGGTTATAAATGTGATTTTGACATTGAACTTGAAAATGGTGTAAAATGTGTAACTGTAATTAAAGGTCACTGATGTTGTGTTGGAGATAGATGATAGGTGTAAGGTAAGGGGAAAAAGAGGAAGTGATGGGAGAGCAGAGATGACCAAGGCCTTATTGTTGAACTTAAACTTAAACTAAGAAAAGGTTGGGCAGGCAACAGACGTAGGAGGACTGTTGAGCAACTCGGGGTCATTAGAACAGACAACATGTCATAATGTCTCCAAAACGGTGATGGATATGAGATCATCGGTCCAAGCAGTCAGCCAATGAGACAGGCACAGCAACAAAGCTAGCCAATGCAAACACACCAAAAGGGTGGATAAATCTTTCATAAGGTGGGTGCAAAAGAGGAATCTTTGGTTGGATCCTTCAAGAAGCTTCGAGCCAAGATTGAGATGGACAAAGAACTCTGCAGCTGAAGAAGAGCCGGGGCCACAGAGCCGAAGACTGTTCTGCACATGGGGACCAACCCGTTAGCCCCGCAACATGTGGCTTCAAATTGCACTTCTCTCATCAGCTGGGTTCGAAACCCCAAAGAAAAAGACCAAGGCAAAGATGAAGATAAAGACAAAGAACAAAGGCAAAGAGGAAGAACTGGTGTGTTCCTTCCATGAGACCAGCTCATCTACATCTCCAAGGACCAGAAAGATCGTGAGACGAAGAGAAAGGAGCTACAGAGCTGCAAGACAAGAAGCTGAGGACCGCTACGCGCATGAGGAAGTCACCCTGAGGCCCGAGACCTGCTGCTCTAAGTCAGTACTCTTCCTGCCAGCACACAAGTCCTGTGTGACCTCACCATCAAAGCAGAGATGGAAGCTCATCAGACCTGTAGGGACGTCTGCCTCATCGATCAGCGTTGTGAGCCTTCTGCTGCTGCAACACCTTCTTCATCATCAGGCCAGTTCTGGGGTTCAAAATGCCAAACTCCGTCCGTCTCTCTCAAAGTTTCCCTTTTTTAGTTCACAGTGTCAGCATTAGGGAAAGATAGGCTAGATTATTGATTTTAC
>NW_015121495.1:0-1088 GCF_001443285.1 Poecilia latipinna
TTGTATGGCATCCTGACTTAGCGGTTAAGTGAGTTTTACACGGGCGTGTGTTGTAGCTAACTCCAACAGCAGCCAGACCCTGCTTTAAATACACTTTGAAACCATGACAACACATGTATATCTATATAGTTATCATTGAAAACAATTTAATGACTTATGTTCATCATAACTAGCTGCGTATGGTGAACTGACAACTCCTCTGACGGTCGGACTTCTTAATGCGCATGCGCGGGCATGGTACTCACTGCATGTATGCTATTTTGACAGCGTATGGCTATGTGATAGAACACCGGCTATATCTGTCAGACACGTCATTACCATAAGATTTCATTTAATCAACAACATAGAATCATGACGTAGATCGTCATACACTGTTATTAACAGTTGTATGGCATCCTGACTTAGCGGTTAAGTGAGTTTTACACAGGCGTGTGTTGTAGTTGACTGCAGCTGCAGCCAGACCTGCTTTAAATACACTTTGAAACCATGACAACACATGTATATCTATATAGTTATCATTGAAAACAATTTAATGACTTATTTTCATCATAACTTGTTGTGTATGATGAACTGACAACTCCTCTGACTGTCGGACTTCTTAATGCGCAGGCATGGTACTCACTGCATGTATGCTATTCTGACAGCATATGGTAATCTCATAGAATGACTCTCAGGACTCCAGTCCTATCTAATAAATAAAGAGACGAGCAGATGAATCGTACTGTTCCTGAATGTCGCATCAATATATTGCAGACTTTTGGTCACAGCGTTGTCCCGTATATGCGACAAGTCAGTCAAAATCTCCGCACAATAACTCAGACAGTAGCTGTGTCCGAATTCAGGGTCTGCATCCTTCGAAGGACTGGTCTACGTAGGACGGGTCCTTCGAAGGCCGGGAATAAACTAAGACCGGAAGAAAAATATCTGTGGATTCGGACAGGTCTAGCCTTCACCAACTGTCCCCATCTCAGCGTAACTCATGTTGCCAAGCAACCGTGACAGCGTGAAGCAGAGAGCGGAGAAGAAAAAAAAAAAAAAACAACGGAGCCGAAGTTTGTTTTTCAGTCATGTATTACTGATTTCTATAT
>NW_015121496.1:0-1088 GCF_001443285.1 Poecilia latipinna
CATAAAAACGAGCTGATATTGAACTCCTGGATGTTTCAAATGTGCTGCGCTGTGGTGCAACTCAAAGGCTAAAGCCCTTCATACCTGGTGGTTGTAAAACACCAAGAAGTTATTTACTAATCCTCCACAAAAACCCCCCCCAAAAAACCGAAGAGGGGCCGACAATGTTCGTAGTTTGGAGCAGAGGTTGCTAGAGATTTTTCGTTGTCCGTCAAAGAAAAAAAAAATATTTTATTTCCAATTTGTAGTCATCAAACGAAACATTTAGTATTTCTCTGCGAGAAATCAGGTAACATTTCACGAAATGACGTGATTAGAAGACGGCAGAACTCTGATCGTTTCCTGATCCCGCATCACTTCCTTCGGCCTGCGGGAGAAAAACCCTGCAGAAGCGGATCAGCTGCGCTAGACGCTCCAAAGCCTCTCGCCCGTTAAAGCGTCCAGATCAGAGATGATTCTCTGACAGAAATTGTTCTTAGTATGATTGATAATGAGCTCCATGATGTTCTCTGTGCGTAAAGTTGAAACTTCCTGTGCACCAAGTGTCAGCTTGATCACAGTCTGGACAGAACCAGCGGACTGCTCTCTGTTCTTATCAAGACGAGGAGGGAATCTGACATATTAACTCAGTTAAGTTTTTACTGGTTTTGTTTTTAAAACACCATTAACGTAAGCAGTGTAACTATATATTGTATATTTAGCGTTTGTCATCTCGTGTGATTAATTGGAGCGTAACGGTGGAGCATTTATGCGCATTTATTGTCCAGCGCACTGCGCTTGTTTCTGCCTAACGGATCTGCACTTTAAATTCTTTCCTCCCTCAACAGTCAGCTGCTGTTCCTCTATTTAAGCTACAATAAGTAGATCAACACAACTAGATCACACATTCTCTTTAGGTTTCTCTGTGTGCTGCAAACTCATTAAATGTAAACTCATTAGAAGCCCGAGCCTTCATCAGGCAAATAATTCTGGTCCGACCAGAACTATTTTTACCTGTCAAATTACATGTCAAAACATATTAACAGACTATTTAGCCTGTTAATTTTTATGCGGTTTAGTTAATATTCACCTAACTGAATCCAGATCCC
>NW_015121497.1:0-1087 GCF_001443285.1 Poecilia latipinna
TAGCTCCAGTTCAATCGGATTGAATGAATAGGCATCTGCAAATTTCATTTTTCAAGTTGTGCCACAAAATGTTCAGTTAGCTGTAGATATGGAACATTTTAACACATAAATATGCATTGATCAAACTTTTTACCATCGTGCTTTTTGACTGTATGTTCACAGTCGATCTCCTGCTTAAAGGTAAACCTCTGCACTGGTTTTAAGTCTTTTGTTTCTGTGCAGCTCCTCCAGAGTCACTATCTGCCTGTTGGCTCTTTCTTCAGCCCTTTTCAGATCGGCTTTTATTCTCGATCTACAAGTTTACCCCGACACAATGCAGCATTTGAAGTCACTCTGACAGTCACTCTACCACCTTTACGGGTAGACACGAACCTGTAACCATTATGAACTGTAGGGGTTAATATGGTGCAAAACAACTTTGCTTGTATTTAAAGAACCGAGTGGCTTAAAAAAGCCTTTATGAGGATCATGACCCAAGATCACCCCTCTTGCCTTATGCGTTGCTCAGTTGAGTGCTGCAAATTGTAAACCATGTTTCACTGGATCTCAGTGCCGGTTTGCTGTGTGATCTTAACAGACGAGTTTGTTATGTGAAAGGACAAAGCCATCTCTAATGGGGGGAGAGGGTGCAGTGTGGGTGCATGTTTGTGATCTAATGTTCTATAACCAACCTCAGAGGCCTTTACAAAACAGCATATTATGTCCAGGTGAACTCTGTTTAGACCTGCTGATTTGCTGAATTGTGAAACCAGGGCTAAAAACAAATCCATGCCACACTTTTCAGATTTTTTTTTTTTTTAGTTCTAAAAGATGTTGAAAACTTTTGTTTCCCATTCAGTTTACCATTATTCACAACTTGGAATAATTGTCCTATCGCATAAAATCCCAGTACAAAATGTTGATGTTTATGGTTGTATAGTGACAAAACGTGAAAAGATTTAAGAGGCGTAAACATTATTTTTTGAATCTATAAACTGAAAAAATGTTTAGATGTTAGACAACTCAGTGAGTCACAAAGACCCCCCCCCCCCCCCAACCCCCAACCCCCCAGCCAAGCCTTGGCGGGTGGGGGGCGGGGGGGGGCGCG
>NW_015121498.1:0-1087 GCF_001443285.1 Poecilia latipinna
ACCAACTAGATAACATTACCACCTGTACTTTACTGTGCATGTGTATTATTTGTGTGTGTGTGTCTCTGTGTGTGTCTGACACCCTGGATGAGAAAACCAAGAGAGAGAGTGTTTTGAATGACATGCAAAACCTGTTGATCAATGTGTTCAAGGTTCCTTCTTTTATCATCTCAATCAATAAAATAAAAATTCATAGCTATAGAAATAAATGCATAAATAAATGAGCCAGAAAAGTATAGAGTGCCTTCTCTGGGTCGGGGAGGATGTCCTGCCCCAAGTGGAGGAGTTCAAGTATTGTGATCTGCAGCTCTTGCTGGAGCGGTTCGTGGCCGAGTGTGAAGCAGCCGGGATGAGGCTCAGTGCCTCCAAATCTGAGGCCATGGTCTTGAGCCGGAAAAGGGTAGAGTGCCTTCTCCGGGTCAGGGGGGTCGTCCTGCCTCAAGTGGAGGAGTTTAAGTATCTGGGGATCTTGTTCACGAATGAGGGAAGAAGGGAGCGGGAGATCGACAGGCGGATTGGGGCAACGTCTGCTGTGAAGCGGCGCTGTACCGGTCCGTCGTGGTGAAGAGAGAGCTGAGTCAAAAAGCGAAGCTCTCGATTTACCTGTCGATCTACGTTTCCACCCTCATCTATGGTCATGAGCTTTGGGTCATGACCGAAAGAACGAGGTCCCGGATACAAGCGGCCGAAATGGGTTTCCTCCGCAGGGTGGCTGGGCTCTCAGAGATAGGGTGAGAAGCTCGGTCATCCGGGAGGGACTCAGAGTAGAGCCGCTGCTCCTCCATGTCGAGAGGAGCCAGTTGAGGCTTGGGCATCTGGTCAGGATGCCTCCTGGACGCCTCCCTGGTGAGGTGTTCCGGGCACGTCCCACCGGGAGGAGGCCCCGAGGAAGACCCATGACACGCTGGATGGACTATGTCTCTCGGCTGGCCTGGGAACGCCTTGGGGTTCCCCCGGAGGAGCTGGAACAAGTACCCGGGGAGAGGGAAGTCTGGGCCTCCCTTCTGAAGCTGCTGCCCCCGCGACCCGATCCCGGATAAGCGGAAGAAGATGGATGGATGGATGGATGGATATTTTTGTGCAGAAT
>NW_015121499.1:0-1087 GCF_001443285.1 Poecilia latipinna
CAATGCAGAACTTAACTCTTGTAATTCTTTCACTTTCAGCTGAATTCAAAACAACTTCATCTATATAAAGAACCTGCAGCTGATTTCTTATACTGTATGCATTAAAATCCTTAAGAAAACAAAAACCTCAAAGGACTAGAGTCTAATGTTGAGCTCTAACTCAACAGGCCTCATTTAGCATTTCAGTTCCACAATCGGTAAGATCGATGTCATAGGAAAATAACGCTCTAGCATTGACTTTTTTCATCTGTCCCTTCTAGCAAAGGTTAAATCTAGCTTCTGTCTTAAAGACTGATAAATGTATCCATGCCTTCATCACTACACATTTAGACTATTGCAACTCATTATATAAAAATGTGGACCAATCTTCTCTACAGCATCTCCAAATGATTCAAAATGCCACAGCTAGACTTTTAACTGGAACCCGGAAATGAGAGCACGAAACACCAGTAATGGCTTCTCTGCATTGGCTACCAGCTTCTTATCGGTTTGTTTTTTAAATTCTTTTATTGGTTTTTAAAGCTTTAAATGGCCAAGCTCCAGTTTACTTTCAAGACCTTCTTCATAACCATTCCGTCTCTAGAACACTTCAGTCAAATAATACATTTCTCTTACATATTCCTAGAACCAGACTGAAAAGCAGAGGAGCCCGGGCAGTCACTGAGTACCCATAAGACATATTTTGGGTACTCAGGACAGGAGGGTGTCCTGAGTACCTAAAATATGTGTCCTGAGTATCTTGCGGTTGTTCAGTTGACCATTGTTCCTCTTAACTTCTCTTTTTATCTTTACAAACCAATTTATAGTGGATCCCTGGTTAGGGACCACAACCACCCAAGCTAAAATCCACAAATATTTTCAACTTCAATGTTCCATTATTGTGAAACATTTCTGCTCTTTGCTGAAATGCTAAGATGAAAATATGATATAAAACAGTTGAAATAATATTAATTACCATATGAATATATACACTTCTAGATATAAATAAATAAAAGCTTATATTCAAAATATGAAAATTAAAAAAAAAAAAAAAAAAAATATTAAATTTATAAATTATTTTTTAATTTTTTTATAAATAAATATATTA
>NW_015121500.1:0-1087 GCF_001443285.1 Poecilia latipinna
ATTTATGTAGCTTATTATTAAACTCACAAGAATAAGATGGGATGAGATTTTAAAATTACTTTAAAAAAAACTTCAAAGATCAAATTTAGGCTGCCAAAAGTTATTCATCCTGCGTTTTTTACTTATTTCTGACACGAACTCAAACTGAAATCTTTCTTTTTCCAAATTCCTTGTATGTCTTCACATCTTTGTATATTGTTTTGACTAAGCATGGTCTGCAATACAACATTTACCATTTCGCAGCTACTAATGATAGCATACCTGCAGCCAACGGTCGTCATAGCGACTCTTTCTGCCTCCTTCGACACCTGAACAACTTGCAATGCTATTTTTCATGTTTGGTCTGTCAGACTTTGGATTAAAATAAAATCTAATTTGTGAAATATTACATGAGCTTGACTTTTTCAGATGAGTAAAGCATAATATTTATTCAGATGTTAAACTTATAAATAAATTTCTTCACAGTTCAGTTGCACCACTGCTAGAATACTAAAAAAATTAGTTAGTAAATAATCAAAATGGTACTTGTGTTTTGAATAATTTTTCTTTTATTCTTCTTTTTTACAGTTTTAATTAGAAAGGTTTACTGTAAATTGTACTACTTTTAGCTATGCATTGAAGTCTGTCATAAATCAAAAGTCATGTATTTTGTTTTGCATTTTAATTAAAATCTTTTTAGTCTCCTCCATCAACCTGCCAGGTGATTAGAGGTTAAATTTGGCTCTGGCATATTTTCACAACGTATTCATGTTGATCAATATGTATTGTCCCCTTTATAAAAATCAATCTAAAGTTATTGTTCCTACTGGAAACACAAAATGCTCCCAAACAAATGATTTAAGAGTTGTTTGGGCATCTTCAATTAGAACTTCAGAGTTTTATTCAGTTGTCTCAGCCTTCTGGTTTCTCTCCCAGCTGTAGTCAGTCTCTACTCTTAAGTGTAAACTGTAACGACAGGATGGACTTCTTACCTGAATCTGTCACCATGGTAACTCATGTTGCTTTGGAGCAGGTTAGGTTTCAGGATAAGAGATAAAAACAAAGAAAGTACTGTCTATTTTCGTTTTTCAATCAATCAATGAAAAAC
>NW_015121501.1:0-1087 GCF_001443285.1 Poecilia latipinna
TATTAACTTTCAGCGCTGAAAGGAGACGCTTTACCATTACATCCGAGAAGAGTTTCTAAAAAAGTCTGTGCAGCGTCTGAAGAGAAGGAGGAGGGTAGCTGATTATATGAACTGAAGACACTCCCTGAAATCACACCATGTCTCTGTGGCCTGATAAGTTTCTGTTTCTCTGAGGAATGTGCTTTAGTGTCTAACAGAATCAAAAATGTAACTCTTTACTATGGGCCCTTTGTCTAACAGCATGTGACTCTTTCTCGGCCTTGGTAAAGCATCTGGACACATAATAGTAATCATAATGATTTAACTAATTTACTAATCTCAACACCCCCTGTTGGGCTCTAAAAAAGCCCAAAAAGGAGAAAACAAAACCTAGAGTAGACACTGTCCCTTCCGGAAAACATCCCCCGAGGCTTTTACAGATCTTGACATACATATCATCATTTCAGTCATTGATGTTGTCTTTCATTCATGTCATTTCATTTCAATTTTGGGGGTAAAAACGGACAGGGCACCCCTATGCCTCTTAGGCGGTGGATCGAAACCACAATGTCCCTCTTACAGTCTAATAAAGAACACGTAAGGAAATAAAATTTTAAAGAATGTTAGAATGTTAAATTTGGAGGAACATAAGTCAACCCACCATGGCATGACTGTTTTTTTTTTTTTTTGTAGAAGAAAATATTTTTGCAGTTTTGTCAGAGCTTCATCATCTGTAATTACACATCAATCATAAAGTCGGACCATTACATTTTTTTCAACCAAATATTATTATTACCTTTATGTTGCTTGTTATTTATTTATTATTTCTTTTTGTTACCTCAGGTCAACGCCATGCCATAGAAGGGTAATGAACTATTAAAGAACAAAGTCTGAAATTTTTGTTAGTTTTTATATATTTTTGTAATCCAAATTAAAAAGAATAAATGTTAAATTTTATGAAAATATAAAATGGGTGAAGTGTCAGGAGGATATAATTTTCTTCTTTAAAGTAAAAAGGTATTAAAATTATATTCACTAAGTTGTTAGAGTTAACCAAAATGTAAATTGAATAGAATGTTAGGATGATATTTCAAAACTTAATAAAATG
>NW_015121502.1:0-1087 GCF_001443285.1 Poecilia latipinna
TGTCCGGTCTGTTATAATGTCTTTAAAGATCCTCTTGTTCTATCATGTAGCCACAGCTTCTGTAATGAATGTCTGAAGAGCTGGTGGACAGAGAAACCCGAAAGAGAGTGTCCAATTTGTAAGAGGAGGTCATCAAGGTCTGATCCACCTTGTAACCGGGTTCTGAAGAACCTGTGTGAGACTTTCTTACAGCAGAGAGATCAGATAATTTCAGAGGATCTCTGCAGTCTGCACTCCGAGAAACTCAACCTCTTCTGTCTGGACCATCAGCAGCCAGTGTGTCTCGTCTGCAGAGATTCAGATTTACACACCGAGCACAGATTCAGAGCCATCGATGAAGCTGCTCAGCAACACAGGAAGAAAGTCCAGGAAACTCTGGAGCCTTTAAAGGAGAAGCTGGAGCTCAGGAAGAAAGTTAAAAATAAGTTTGATCAGACAGCAGAACACCTGAAGGTCCAGGCCCGACACACAGAGAGGCAGATTGTTGAGCAGTTTAAGAAGCTGCATCAGTTTCTGGCAGAGGAAGAGGAGGCCAGGCTGGCTGCACTGAGGGAGGAAGCGAAGCAGAAGAGAGGGATGATGAAGGAGAAGATGGAGGCTCTGAGCAGAGAGATAGCAGCTCTTTCAGACACAGTCAGAGCCACAGAAGCGGAGCTGAGAGCTGCAGATGTCTCATTCCTGCACAACTACAAGGCTGCAGTGGAAAGAGTCCAGCGCTGCCCCCTGCTGGAGGATCCACAGCTGCCCTCAGGAGCTCTGATAGACCAGGCCAAACATCTGGGCAACCTGGCCTTCAACATCTGGAGCAACATGAAGGACATGGTGACCTACACTCCTCTGGTTCTGGACTCAAACACGGCCCATCCAAAACTCCACCTGTCTGAAGATCTGACCAGTTTAACTGTAAGAGAGGAACAGCAGCTTCCTGATAATCCAGAGAGGTTTAATTTAGGGTGGTCTGTCCTGAGCTCTGAGGGTTTTAACTCAGGGAACCACAGCTGGGATGTTGATGTTGGAGACGGTGAAGGATGGGCACTTGGTGTGTTAGCAGAGTCTGTCCAGAGGAAGGGAAGAATACAGTCTGGAT
>NW_015121503.1:0-1087 GCF_001443285.1 Poecilia latipinna
AGTTCCTCATCTGTAATTGTATTTCTTAAGGATATGTGTCAGGTAGTAAACAGGTCTATGTGAGGCTACTCAAATTTAACTTTTAGCTTTCTGCAGTTAAAGTGAAAGACAAACTAACATCGATCCCTTTCCAGAATTTGTCCTCACATCATTGTGAATGCTACTTTGCTTCAGTCTTTTTTTTTCTGTTGTTGAATCAACACTGATCTTCTCAGTGCTTCATGGTTTCTCCAAAATAGTAAAGGTTGTTTTAAGTACATTTGAAACTCATAGATTTTTTTTTCTTCAACAATTGCTAGTGTGATGCATTTCAGTAAAAGTTCCTCATCTGTAAATTTAATTTTTTTGAGAATATGTGACAGCGACTAAACAGGCCCAGGTGAGGCTACTGCTCATATTTATATTTAAGTTTTCCCCAAAGTTTAAAGTTTTTTACACTGTACAACCACACTCCAAGAGTTGCTCCAACATGGTAAATTGTTTTGTTACCTTAAGATAATTTTATCTACAGCTTTTGTCTCTGACTTATACACTGTATGTTTTTCTTGGCCCTAATGATTCTTTCCCTCCATCCAATATCTTACACGCTTAAGTGTGTTCACTAACAAAATATAGTACACCTGTAGTTACTTAAACTTAGAAATGATAAATGTGAACCATAAGTCTGTATTAAAATATCTAGTACAATTTGTATTATTTATTTAGATTTGATGTTTTGATGTGAGCATTTGGATTTCTATCGATTTATTGAATGATGCTCTGTGTAAATATTTATCAAACTGAATGATCATTCAGGTTTTATATAGTTTTTTTTCTTTTCATTCAATGTTTGTTGCAGAAATTCAAATATATGCTGGCTACCGATCAACAATTCAATCAGTGAATCTTTGCTTTTTTTCTCAAGTAGCCCCTCTCACGGAGACTTACTTACATCTTCTGACACCTAGCCCAACTTATAATAACACTAACTAAGTTTGCTATTGCTACACTTTACCTAAAAAAATAAATAAAATAAAATGACATACTCACTACACAACCAGGCTCCAAGAGTCTGCTAAAGCTAGACTCCGGCCTTTCTCACTGTAAA
>NW_015121504.1:0-1086 GCF_001443285.1 Poecilia latipinna
CTTTACACTGTCAAGACCTCCTGATGGCAAAAGCAAAAAAGCTCACTGACTTTGAACGTGGTAGGATTGTTGAGCTGCATAAGCAAGGCCTCTCACAACGTGCCATCGCTGCTGAGATTGGACGCAGTAAGACAGTCATTTTGCATTTTTTTAAATGATCCTGAGGGTTATGGAACAAAAAAGTCAAGTGGTAGACCCCAAAAAGTTTCACCAGCTCTGAGCCGCAGGATCCGATTGGCTGTCAGACACGGGACGATCCTCTACCCAAATTAAGGCCATTACTGGTGCTGACTACAGCCCAGTAACCATCAGACGGCATCTGCGAGAGAAGGGCTTCAGAAACAAAAAACGTCTTCAAAGGGTACGTCTTCTTCAACGCCACAAAATTGCCCGTTTGGACTTTGCAAGAGTGCACC
Source organism: Poecilia latipinna (assembly GCF_001443285.1). Taxonomy (NCBI): domain Eukaryota; kingdom Metazoa; phylum Chordata; class Actinopteri; order Cyprinodontiformes; family Poeciliidae; genus Poecilia; species Poecilia latipinna. The sequence goes on from NW_015121504.1 coordinate 417, forward strand.
AAACATGGGACACTGAAAGGTGGAAGAAAGTTGTAAAACTTTAACCTTGATGGTCCTGATGGCTTCCAACGTTACTGGCTGACAAGGAGATCCCACCTGAGATGTTTTCTACACGGCACAGTGGGGGGGGCGCCATCATGATTTGGGGTGCGTTTTCCTTCAATGGAACAATGTAGCTTCAGGTTGTGCAGGGTCGTCAAACAGCAGCTGGCTATGTGGAGATGTTGCAGTGGGCCTCTCTCATGACTGAGGGCCCTCGTCTGTGTGGTAATGATTGGGTTTTTCAACAGGACAATGCCTGTTCACAACGCCTGCCTGACAAAGGAGTTCTTCCAAGAGAATAACATCACTCTTTTGGACCATCCTGCATGTTCCCCGGATCTAAACCCAATTGAGAACATTTGGGGATGGATGGCAAGGGAAGTTTACAAAAATGGACATCAGTTCCAGACAGTGGCTGCCCTTCGTGAAGCCATCTTCAACACTTGGAGCAACGTTCCCACTAGCCTCCTGGAAACACTGGCATCAAGCATGCCTAAACGATTGTTTGAAGTCATCAACAAGAATGGTGGAGCTACTCATTACTGAGTCCTTTTTTTGACACTTTGATTTCTGTTTTGGGGGGTTTTTGGGGTTTTTTGAGCTATGGTCTTAAACTTTTGATCAGCTG
>NW_015121505.1:0-1086 GCF_001443285.1 Poecilia latipinna
TGGCCCGGGTCGCATTCCAAAAGAATTCGACCTGTGCTGTTCAGATTGTCCTGAAAAGATCAGATACAGGTTGCATTACGTCAAAAATAAATAAATAAATGAATAAATCGGAATTGGGTCACTTTAGGCCAGCTCCGCCCCCATGCTGACTTAGAGCAATCATCTCCCAATCATTACAGGGCACTTGTCAGCAACTGATCAATCAGCGTTCAAAGCACAGTACTACGACAATATTGACAGTATCTATCATAGGAAACACTGCAGTCAGAGATGTTGAGGAAAATAATAGATAATCACGGATAATCAGTTGTCAGTGGGGAATATGCAATCCCCACAGCCGTTACCCAGGAAGTGTAGAGGGCGGAATACAATTGATTACATTTCCAAAATCAAAAATGAGTCTGGAATAACGCAAGAAATGGATTGTAGATTGCAGTCCACCTCACGTCCAGTTGAATGAAACGGATGGAGGGGAACTACCACGTTAGTAAGCACCATGAAGGTAACAGGTAATAAACATCGCATTTTCTAACATAACGCACTTACTGATAGCGACGTGCTAACGACTCACGGCTCGCTGCTAACAACTCACGGCTAAGCGTCAAATAAACACAACTCAGTTAAACTAAAGCGATGCTAAACATCTAATCATTTCCAGATCAATAAGTGAAGGTAGTTATGCTGGATTTTACGCGTGTAGATTCCAACGGTAGCTCTGGCAGCATGAAAACAGACTGCGCTAACTGCTACATTGGCATTCAAACATCGTCTCATGCTACTGTTTATTTCTAAACATCTCCCTGAAGGCAGTTTTTCAAAAGCCGGTATTATTTAAGTCATTACTCACCCATTTTTTACGTGCAAAGTACGTCCAACAGCGTTCACACTCACATCCAATCAGACTTTTTTTTTCCCTTCTTGGGCTTCATCGTTGACTTCTCCATTATTTCCTGCTAATAACCTTATAGACCTGACTTGGACTAGTTAAAGAATTTACTTGCCTGCCATCTTTGCCTCAGTGTTTGTTTATAAGGCAAAAATGACTCAAAAAATGTCTCAGGTTACTCATTGAGGTCCGTTACGTCT
>NW_015121506.1:0-1085 GCF_001443285.1 Poecilia latipinna
TTGGCTAGCTGATAAAATCTAGCTGTGATTAGCTAGCTGATTAATTCTCCCTCAGATTGGCTAGCTGTTTAATGCTGGTTCTGGTTGGCTAGCTTACTGCTGGCAATGATTGGCTAGCTGATTAATACTTTTTCTGATGAGCTAGCTGATTAATGTTTTTTTTTGATTGGCTAGCTAATTAATGCTGGTTCTGTTTGGCAAGCTCATTTCTGGCACTGATTGGCTACCTGATTAATGCTTTTTCTGATGAGCTAGCTGATTAATTTTCGCTCTGATTGGCTAGCTGATTAATTCTCCCTCAGATGGGGTAGCTGTTTAATGCTGGTTCTGTTTGGCTAGCTTATTGCTGGCACTGATTGGCTAGCTAATTAATGCTTTTTCTGATGAGCTAGCTGATTAATGCTCGCTCTTGTTGGCTAGCTGATAAATTATTTTATCTGATTGGCTATCTGATTAATGCTGGTTCTGATGAACTAGCTTATTGATGGCTCAGATTGGATAGCTATTTAATGCTTTTTTTGATGAGCTAGGTGATTAATTTTCGCTCTGATTGGCTAGCTGATTATATCTGGCTGTGATTAGCTAGCTGATTAATTTTTCCTTCAGATTGGCTGGCAGTTTAATGCTGGTTCTGTTTGGCTAGCTTATTGCTGGCAATGATTGGCTAGCTGATTAATGCTTTATCTGATGAGCTAGCTGATTAATTTTCACTCTGATTGGCTAGCTGATAAAATCTAGCTGTGATTAGCTAGCTGATTAATGCTCGCTCCGATTGGCTAGCTGATAAATTCTTTGTTCTGATTGGCTAGCTGATTAATGCTGGTTCTGTTTGGCTAACTTATTGCTGGAAATGATTGGCTAGCTCGTTAATGCTTTTTCTGATGAGCTAGGTGATTAATGCTTGCTCTGATTAGCTAACTTATTAATGTTTTTTTTGATTGGCTAGCTAATTAATGCTGGCTCTGTTTGGCTAGCTTATTGCTGGAAATGATTGGCTAGCTCATTAATGCTTTTTCTGATGAGCTAGCTGATTAATGCTCGCTCTGATTGTCTAACTGATTAATTCTTTTTTCTGATTGGCTATC
>NW_015121507.1:0-1085 GCF_001443285.1 Poecilia latipinna
CATTGTGGCTCAATAATTCATACAATTCCTGAGATCTGAGGAAACTTGTATGAAACCAACAGAATCTCCAGAAGGAAGTTATCCAAATTATAACTGGTTATTTTATTCTGGCTCCTCTCAAACAATGTGATGTTATTTTGGACATTTTCAATTTTACTAAACAAACATTGAACATGACAGTTTTCTGTAAGATGACAGTACACTCTCTTTGTTTTTATGAATTACAAGTCTATATTGAAATGTTCAAAGCTCTGAGGTTGCAAACAGCACATTGGATGCAGATGTATTTAGTTTAGTGTCAGGCTGGATCATTGCATGTGGGCAGGTTTCAGTGAGGTAGGACCAGTGTTGTCCAGAAATCAGCCTGATCTCAGGGGGTCTCAGACCAGTGGGGTCCATAGTCGCTCCTGGAGGGTCGGCATCCTTCATGTTCTGGTTCTGTCCCTGGTTAACAAACCTGGATCAAATGATGGGTCAATAGAGGCCTGAGCAGATCACTGACATGCTGAGGAGGAAGTTACAACCAGGCAGAGAAGTAGAACCTGCAGGATGCCGTTCTAGTTCAGGTTGATGGTTGGAATGAAATCAGGGTTTCAACCTGGATCAGCAGAACCTGCTCAACTGATCCTGGTTTAACCAGAGACTGTCCTCACTCTGCTCACCTCACTGACATGATGATCAATGGTTATATAGGAGCTATATTAATAATCTAGATTATAACAACGTGTGGTTTCAGCTGCAGTAATGTGGTGATGTTAAGAACTACAGTTCAGTTTGTTTGAGTTTATCTTCATATTCTGACTGTATTCATAGTCAGACCAGTTACTGCAGCAGGAATCAACCAGCTGCTCTTTTCTCTGGACTCATTTCTCTTCACATTAAGTTGCAAACATAACAACAATGAAAACAAAGATTTAAAAACCTTAAGAACATAATAAACGATTATTACCAGAAAGAAAAACAATCAGGTGGTGGTAGCAGCTTTTTCCTCATTAACCATCATGAAACATTTCCATCAGAACTTCTCTCCTTCCTCATGAAGACTTTATCAACCTGCCTCTGATTTTACAGCAAACCTTCTGCTG
>NW_015121508.1:0-1085 GCF_001443285.1 Poecilia latipinna
GGCAAAAGAAAGGCTTCATGGTGGCGGGGAGAAAAGTCATAGTGGACCACGATTATGCTCCAGACGTGTTAAAACGGCGATGTGAGTACATTGAAGTGAAGCGGGTCCTCAAGGAAAAAAAAGATCAAATTCCAAACACTGTTCCCGGTCTTGTGAGAAATTCTGTTCCCCCGTGAAAATCTGTTCCCCCTGTGTCGGGAGCGCGCATTGCAGCCAGAGAAGTGGATCCGGCGGATCTGACCATTTTCACGGCGCTTCTGATCGATTTCTCGGTAAAAACTACTCATATGATCATGTCAGTGTTGTAACTTTCAGTTTAATCGGCAGCTATCAAAATAAAAATACATACATAAATAAACGAGGTCTGGTGTGGAGGTCTTTTTACGCTGTTTTGTGTTATTTTAAACGCGAAGACAATCGATATTTTTTTCAGCTTTTGTCTTATAAGCCTGACAAATAAAAGTCAGTCAACAAACACAGGCTTCCAACACGTAGTGTGCATTTATAATTTTCATTTCTGATAAAGGAGGAGGGAAGCTGGCCGATAGCAGGGCACAAAAATAAAGACTTCCTGAAAAGATAAGAGTGTAAACTTTTTGGTCAATCCCGTTCTAATGTAAAATGACAGATTACTGGCTTAAGTAAATGTCTAGTATGCTATCACACATAATTTTTGAGAATTTGGAAACAGTTGCTTTTTATTTCCCAAAGTTATGGGGGGAGGAGAGGAGAGAATGGATATTTCAGCGGCCTGAAATAATGTGTTCCCCCTCTATAAAATAGAAACAAATTAATTTACCTGCAAAGTCTTTTACTGTGTTAATTCCCCTCACCATCAACAGGAAATCCTGCAAGTTTGAAAACATTTGCTCTTTATTTGCCAAAGTTAGGATGGGGGAACAAAATATTTTAACCGCCTGATAAAATCTGTTCCCCCTACATAAAATGGAAACAAATAAATTTACCTGCAAAGTCTTTTACTGTGTTCATTCCCCTTATGATCAATAAGAAATCCTGCAAGTTTGAAAACATTTGCTCTTTATTTGCCAAAGTTAGGATGGGGTTACAAAATATTTTAACCACCT
>NW_015121509.1:0-1085 GCF_001443285.1 Poecilia latipinna
CAGTACTGACCAAAATCAAAATGTCAAGCTTTTTTAAAGATCGTAATCGGCCAAACAATGGTAAACGGTGAAACTCTCGTTCAACTGTCCTTAAGTCTTTCCTGTGGAAACACAAAAGAAAAACTGCTAAACATGATGGTGTCAGTATCATGCTGTCGGGATGCTTTTCATCAACAAAGACAAGGAAGATCTTCAGTGTATTTTACTGGGATTTTATGTAATAGACCAACACAGAGTTATGAGGACGAACGCCGTTAATAAAAATGTTACAGAAACAGATAAAATGTAAATAAAGCTTAAAGTGTCTTTTCTCTTCTAGAAAACGTCACTTGTCAACATCAGTTTCGAAATGTTGCGACTCATTCCCAACTGTATTTGAGTCTGGACTTTGACTAGGCCATTCCAACACATGAAATGTAATTGGTCCACTGTAGCATTTTCTTATTTTTCTCTGTTCCAGGTTTTCTTCCATAAACTCCTTAACTTTGACGAGTCTTCTTGTCCTTGTTGAAGAAAACCGCAGCATGATGCGGCCGCCACCATGTAGGATAAGACAGGGCTACGTGAGACGGTCAAAATGTGGGATTTTTTTGTACAATATTAAATGTTTTCTGAGGCTTTTCTGTCTTGTTTATACCGAAGAAAGCAAAGTTAAACTCCGGAAGAAGGGAAACAAATATACAGAATATTGTTAAAATTTCTTTTCACCAAATGTTTAGATGAGACAAAGTAAACATGTCAATTGAAAATTCAGTGTAGATCAATTTTAAGTTGTAAAACTAATTTTACTTTTGATTGACACCAAAGCACATGGACTTTCTCATACATAAAAACACAAACTCACTCAAGCATAATGCAAAAATAAGATCTTTTTCTGGATAATCCAATAAAAAGCTGAACATGTTTTCATAAGAACATAAAAAAAAATTCTGATCAATCAGAGGCAATTTTTCTGATAGTTTTTGCTTTGTATCTGTATATTAGTCTATATCAGCCAGAATTGTCTTATTTTAAATAAAACTAATCAGGTAGTCTGAGGTGAGGTCTTTGTATTTGCTGACATCTAGTGGATAAATTCTGGTATG
>NW_015121510.1:0-1084 GCF_001443285.1 Poecilia latipinna
CGCAACGACCACAACCACAGCGACTGCAGCAACAACAGTTCCTCCAACTACAACCACAGCTTCTCCAACAACAACCACAGCTGCTCCAACAACAACCACAGCTTCTCAGAAATCAACCACAGCTGCTCAGTCATCAACCACAGCTGCTCAGTCATCAACCACAGCTGCTCAGAAATCAACCACAGCGGCTCCGACAACAACCACAGGTTCTCCAACTACAACCACAGCTTCTCCAACAACAACCACAGCTGCTTCAACTACAACCACAGCTGTTCAATCAACAACCAATGCTGCAGCGACCACAACCACAGAGGCTCCAACAACAACAACAGCTGCTCCAACTACAACCACAGCTTCTCCAACTACAACCACATCTGCTCAGACATCAACCACAGCTGCTCAGACATCAACCACAGCTGCTCAGACATCAACAACAGCTGCTCTGAAAACAACAACAGCTGCTCTGAAAACAACAACAGCTGCTCCAACTACAACCACAGCTGCTTCAACAAGCACAATGTCTCCAACTACAACCATAGCAGCGTTAACTACAACCACAGCTGCTCCGATATCAACCACAGCTGCTCCGACAACAACAACTGAACCAACTACAACCACAGCTGCAGCGACCACAACCACAGAGGCTCCATCAACAACAACAGCTGCTCCAACTACAACCACAGCTGCTCCAACTACAACCAAAGCTGCAGCGACCACAACCACAGAGGCTCCATCAACAACCACAGAGGCTCCATCAACAACCACAGAGGCTCCATCAACAACAACAGCTGCTCCAACTACAACAACAGCTGCTTCATCAACAACCACAGCAGCTTCAACTACAACCACAGCTGCATCGACCACAACCAGAGATGCTCCATCAACAACAACAGCTGCTCCAAAAACAACCACAGCTGCAGCGACCACAACCACATTTGCTCCAACTAAAACCACAGCTTCTCCAACAACAACCACAGCTTCTCCAACAAAAACCACAGCTGCTCCAACTACAACCACAGCTTCTCCAACAACAACCACAACGGCTCCAACAACCACAGCTGCTTCAACAACCACCAGAGGATCT